>NC_092231.1:32817370-32867370 GCF_036320965.1 Panulirus ornatus | reverse complement strand
TACATATATATATATATATATATATATATATATATATATATATATATATATATATATTATATATATATATATATATATATATATATATATATATATGTATGTATATACCCTGCAAGGAAGCGGGTTTGAATGGTATTACAGTGGAATTTATTAAAAAATGGGATGACTGTATTGTTGACTGGTTGGAAAGATTATTTGATGTATGTATGACTCATGGTGAGGTGCCTGAGGATTGGCGGAATGCTTGCATAGTGCCATTGTACAAAGGCAAAGGGGATAGAATTGAGTGCTCAAATTACAGAGGTATAAGTTTGTTGAGTATTCCTGGAAAATTATATGGGAGGGTATTGATTGAGAGGGTGAAGGCATGTACAGAGTATCAGATTGGGGAAGAGCAGTGTGGTTTCAGAAGTGGTAGAGTATGTGTGGATCAGGTGTTTGCTTTGAAGAATGTATGTGAGAAATACTTAGAAAAGTAAATGGATTTGTATGTAGCATTTATGGATCTGGAGAAGGCATGTGATAGATTTGATAGAGATGCTCTGTGGAAGGTATTAATAATATATGGTGTGGGAGACAAGTTGTTAGGAGCAGTGAAAAGTTTTTATCAAGGATGCAAGGTATGTGTACGAGTAGGAAGAGAGGAAAGGGATTGGTTCTCAGAGAATGATGGTTTGCGGCATGGGTGTGTGATGTCTCTATGGTTGTTTAATTTGTTTATGGATGGGGTTGTTAGATAGGTGAATGCAAGAGTTTTGGAAAGAGGGGCAAGTATGCAGTCTGTTGTGCATGAAAGTGCTTGGGAAGTGAGTCAGTTGTTAGCTGATGATACAGCGCTGGTGGCTGATTTGGGTGAGACTCTGCAGAAGCATTTGACTGAGTTTGGTAAAGTATGTGAAAGAAGAAAGATGTGAGTAGAGTAAATGTGAATAAGAGCAAGGTTATTAGGTACAGTAGGGTTGAGGGTCAAGTCAAATGGGAGGTAAGTTTTAGAGAAATACTGGAGGAAGTGAAGTGTTTTAGATATCTGGGAGTAGATTTGGCAGCGGATGGAACCATGGAAGCGGAAATGAATCGTAGGGTGGGGAGGGGGCGAAAGTTCTGGGAGTGTTGAAATATGTGTGGAAGTCGAGAACGTTATCTTGGAAAGCAAAAATGAGCATGTTTGAAAGAATAGTGGCTCCTACAATGTTATATTGTTGCGAGGCGTGGGCTATAGATAGAGTTGTGCGGAGGAGGATGGATGTGCTGGAAATGAGATGTTTGAGGACATGTTGTGTGAGGTGGTTTGATCGAGTAAGTAATGAAAGGGTAATAGAGATGTGTGATAATAAAAAGAGTTTGGTTGAGAGAGCAGAAGAGGGTGTATATACATGCGTATGTGAGTGGGTTGGGCCATTCTTTGGTCTGTTTCCTTGCGCTACCTCGCTAACACGTGAGACAGCGACAAAGTATAATATATATATATATATATATATATATATATATATATATATATATATATATATATATATATATATATATATATATATATATAGGAAGAGAGGAAAGTGATTGGTTCTCAGTGAATGTAGGTTTGCGGCAGGGGTGTGTGATGTCTCCATGGTTGTTTAATTTGTTTATGGATGGGGTTGTTAGGGAGGTAAATGCAAGAGTCCTGGAAAGAGGGGCAAGTATGAAGTCTGTTGGGGATGAGAGAGCTTGGGAAGTGAGTCAGTTGTTGTTCGCTGATGATACAGCGCTGGTGGCTGATTCCTGTGAGAAACTGCAGAAGCTGGTGACTGAGTTTGGTAAAGTGTGTGGAAGAAGAAAGTTAAGAGGAAATGTGAATAAGAGCAAGGTTATTAGGTACAGTAGGGTTGAGAGTCAAGTCAATTGGGAGGTGAGTTTGAATGGAGAAATACTGGAGGAAGTGAAGTGTTTTAGATATCTGGGAGTGGATCTGTCAGCGGATGGAACCATGGAAGCGGAGGTGGATCATAGGGTGGGGGAGGGGGCGAAAATTTTGGGAGCCTTGAAGAATGTGTGGAAGTCGAGAACATTATCTCGGAAAGCAAAAATGGGTATGTTTGAAGGAATAGTGGTTCCAACAATGTTGTATGGTTGCGAGGCGTGGGCTATGGATAGAGTTGTGCGCAGGAGGATGGACGTGCTGGAAATGAGATGTTTGAGGAAAATGTGTGGTGTGAGGTGGTTTGATCGAGTAAGTAACGTAAGGGTAAGAGAGATGTGTGGAAATAAAAAGAGCGTGGTTGAGAGAGCAGAAGAGGGTGTTTTGAAATGGTTTGGGCACATGGAGAGAATGAGTGAGGAAAGATTGACCAAGAGGATATATGTGTCGGAGGTGGAGGGAACGAGGAGAAGAGGGAGACCAAATTGGAGGTGGAAAGATGGAGTGAAAAAGATTTTGTGTGATCGGGGCCTGAACATGCAGGAGGGTGAAAGGAGGGCAAGGAATAGAGTGAATTGGAGCGATGTGGTATACAGGGGTTGACGTGCTGTCAGTGGATTGAGTCGGGGCATGTGAAGCGTCTGGGGTAAACCATGGAAAGCTGTGTAGGTATGTATATTTGCGTGTGTGGACGTGTGTATGTACATGTGTATGGGGGGGGGGGGGCCATTTCTTTCGTCTGTTTCCTTGCGCTACCTCGCAAACGCGGGAGACAGCGACAAAGTATAAAAAAATATATATATATATATATATATATATATATATATATATATATATATATATATATATATATATATATATATATATATATATATATATATATATATATATATGAATAAAGTGCATAGAACCGCGCACTTTCATAGAACATACAAACATACAAAAAAGTAGATGTGAAAAGAGCAAAGTTATTAGCTTCACCAAGGTTGAGGGACAAGTTAGGTGAGATGTAAGTTTGAATGGAGAAAAATTGGAGGAAATGAAGTGTTTTAGATTGCTGGAAGTGGATATAGCAGTGAATGGAATCATGGAAGTGGAAGTGAATCACAGGGCGGGGGAGGGGCGAGAGCTCTTGGAGCGATGAAGTATGTGTGGAAAGAGCGTAATTTCGGAGAGCAACAATGTGCATGTTTGAAGGAATAGTAGTTACAACAGTATCATATGGTTGCAAGGCATGGGCTATAGACAGGGTTGTGCGGAGGGGTGTGGATGTGTTGGAAATGAAATGTTTGAGGAGAATATGTGGTGTGAGGTGGTTTGATTGAGTAATCAATGAAAGGGTAAGAGTGATGTGTGGTATTAATAAGAGTGTGGTTGAGAGAGCAGATGTGGATGTATGCATTCATATCACCCATCACTATAACCCGGTCTCGTGCATCAAAGCTGCTAACACACTCGCTCATCTTGTTGAAATGGTGTGGACATATGGAGAGAATGATAGAGAAAAGTTTGCCAAAGAGGATATATTTGGCAGAGATGGAGGGAACAAGAAAAGGGAGACCAAATTAGAGGTGGAAGGATGGAGTGAAAAGGATTTTGAGCGATCGGGGCCTGAACATACAGGAGGGTGAGTGGCATACAAGGAATAGAGTGAATTGGAAAGATATGGTATACCGGGGTCGACATGCTGTCAATGGACTGAATCAGGGCATGTAAAACGTTTGGGGTAAACAATGCAAAGGTCTGTGGGTCCTGGATGTGGATAGGGAGCTGCAGTTTCTATGCATTACACATGACAGCTAGTGACTGAGGTTGAACGAATGTGGCCTTTTTTTCTGTTTTCCTTTCGCTACCTCGCTTAAGAAGGAGGTAGCGATGCTGCTTCCTGTTTGACGGGGTGCCAACGAGAACGGATGAAGGCAAGTAAGTATGAATATGCTCATGTGAATATATGTTTATGTCTGTGTATGTGTACACCTACGGCCATAATTCCCTCGACAACGTTGGTGAAACCTGGCATCTGGCAGACGTTGTAAACATACAGTAATCGTAGTATTCATTCACCTTTACGAAAGCATATGTAAAGGACGATGTTATTGATTCATTGCTGCTGAACGCTCTTTGTATATTCACAGACAATAATACAGTTACGGATTTGTCAACATTCAGGTAATCAATTTGAAAACTCTATGAAGAGCGTGCATAATACTGACGTATCGAATATAGTGAAGCACAGGTTTAATGCTTTAAGAATGATATCAGACACGCATAACTGCAAAAATAGCGGACGATACAATGTGACAGTTCGTAAGGAAATACGACGATATATGTGAAACTGGCAAAATAGATTATCTTTCTACCAACTACCCATAGCCGGACGCAGTATGAAGTAAACCTTGTATTCATTCCTATATTGTGCGTTAATTCCATTTGTAAAGAAAAAAGGCAAAGCTGGATACGTGACAGAGTACTTGGGAAATTATGTAGAATAGGAGGAGGCAGACAATCTGGTGTGGGGCCCGGTGAGGAAGATAGAGGTGTGGCGTCGTGACGAGGGTGGGTACAGCTCTGTACTGCAGTGGTACGGCTGATACAGTGAGCGATGATCGTAATGACATTGTCCTTTAAATCTGTAGGTGCCACAAAGAGACAAGACAACTTTGAAATAAATAAATATATATGAAACAGATGATTACAGACGGTTTGGGAGATACGAGACAGAAAAAGGAGGGGGAATGGGGAAAATGTTGTCAGGATTTACGCCGGTAATAACCCTGCGCAAAAAGCAACCAGCTTCGTGATACATGTTCAGAAGGATGAAATGATACAGTAATGAATATATACAAGATATGACCACATAGATGTAACACTATACTTCTGCAACCAGTGACAGATGATTCAACTGACATATGTATAACGTAATGCATTATGATCATTATTAAAGAATGGCAACTCCTCCCTAATAGCAGGCTAGTTGAATGTCGCGATAATCAGTAGGCAATAAATGTGTGATGTTCGTCACTAGGTGTTATGATATGCTAGTATTACAGCATGCAAGTCACACATGTTATAGTGTCATAACAAATAACCTCAAAATCGGACGTAGACTAATTCCTGTAAAGCTAACTACATGGTCAGCTTGTCACTGTCCTGGTGTATTAACTGAGGTTGTTGAAACACTGTTATTAACTTAGACGTTAAGATGACTTCACGTAAAGAGGACGTAATATATGTCACGATATGGCAATATTCATAGTGGAAGACCTGTATTATAGGATGAAGGAAACGAATGCAGAGTTGTCTACCTTACCATTGCATACAAACTATTGTGGACACACAACATTACATTCATCTTGTAAGTTACTGATATCACATACATTATGATGCTATCAATATGTAGATCAGATCACAGTGACACATTAGTAGCGTGTAACAGCACTGAATATCCAACTACAAACGCAAACCAACATGTTGATATTCTGTCCATCCTCCTTTGCAAGCGTTTTGGCACTGATTCTACCAGTCGTCTGACTATATCTGTTCTCCTAAATACTTCCCACTCCTGATGTGTGTGCTCTAGCAAGGCTTGTGAAGTTCCCTCTGCACCAGGTTACCACGTATTCACTATGTTGCCCATGAATTCTTAATGGGATTGCAATCACAGGCTTTACTTAGCCAGTCTAATAGCTGGATGTCTTGATGTTCAGAGAACCAGCGTTGTGCTACTCGAGCGGTGTGGATAGGGGATCAGTCAAGTAGAGAAATGCATATGCTCGCACCGATGGTTGCATAACTACCTCGAGAATTTCTTTACATTGATCAGGTGGGAACCGTCCATGTATAGATGTAATTTCTCCAACGCCGTCCATGAACATCCACCCTCAAACATTACACGTTACATGACCACTTCTCTCAGTTTCGTAAATATTTTCACGCTCATATCTTGTATTATTTTGCCTCGGTTTTAACATTGTTATTTACCATGATGGGTTGTTGAAGATGTCTTTTCGTCACTAAATATGACACGTCCCCAGAAGTCCATACCGATGTTAATGTGCTGCCTTGCAAAGGTGAGTCGACCTTCACGATGCCTGTCAGTTAGTGTTGCTTTCTTACCAGGTGTTCTGCGACAACTTCATGCAGTCCTGGTCGTCGTACTATTCCTTCTGAAACATTAATGTGAAAATTTTCAGTAATGGCAACAGCATTCTGGAAATGGCCTCCGTCAGAAGCATCTCTGATGACCTGATCTTCAGTTGTCGCACGTGGTCGTCCTATTCTCTGATAATCACGTAAGTGCTGCCTTTTTGCCATCTTCGTCACCACAGGTATATCGATAGCGTCTCTGGCAATTCCCAATTCTGTTGATATTTCTGTTGGTAATTTGCCACTTTCACTCATGCTAATAATTCTTCCTCTGATCGTTACTTAGTCGTGATGATAGTCGTTCATCTTGCATTGGCTACCACTTTATCAGGACGATAGTAAGTATGATGTACTCTGGCCTCCTGTGCAGTGATGTCACACGTTGCTCAACCCAGCAAACCTTGACACCTCGCATATGTTGCCTGTTAATATGTTCCCATATTCAATATCTAAATAACGCACAGTACTACGTGTATTTTGTACTATGTCTGATATCTTACCCTGGGATAGTCACATATATGATATAGATGAAATTTGTATTGTAATAACCCTGTTGTCATTCGTGAACAATGCTGAGCCAGTTCAGTAATTTTCAGTAGTATAGCTGCCAGGTGTTGCCATGTTCTTAACTCACAGAGTGGACACAAGGTAGATATTCCCCTGCTTACTGGTAGTGTAGTTCACGTAGTATGTCGTGCCTACGGCATGATTATGCTGACAGAAGAATTATATTGTTGGATCTAAGAAAACCAAAGCAGTAATATAGTCTACTCCTTCTCCATTTTTACAAGTTGTTATACATATTGGCAAACATATGATGAACATACAAATAAATGAATTACTTTCATAATGATGACGATTCTTTATATTAACGTGTAATTGTATTTCTATTTTCCATTACACCGTACCGTCACTGTGACTTGGATAGTCTGGGTCATACTGTGTTTATTGATACATCCAGTCAACATGGGAGAACCACGTAGTGTGTGTGTGTCTCATACATTACCATAGTATTCGTTCCTCTTTTACTTTCACGTGTCCTACCCGCTACCCTCGTCACTACAACGCGTCTCTCTCACGTAGCATCTTTATTTTTTATTTCTTTTGTTTACAAACGGAATTAACACACGATATAGGAATGAATACAAGGTTTACTACATATAGCGTGCAGCTATAGCTAGATAATAGATAGATAATGTCTTATGCCAGAGTTTCACATATATCGTCGTATTCCCTCACGAACTGCCACATCGTATCGTCCGCTATTCTTGTAGTCTGATATTCATTTTTAAAGCATTACACCTGCGCTTCAATATATACCATATGACAGTATTATGCACACTCTTTATAGAGGTTTCAAATTGATTACCTGTATGTTGTCAAATTCTTAACTGTAGTGTTGTCTGTACGTTCAGCACTAATGAACCAATAACATCGTCCCTTACATATGCTCTCGGAACCGTGAAAGAATACTATGATTACAATATGTTTACAACGTCCGTCAGGTGCCAGGTGTCACCAATGGTGTCGAGGGAATTATGGCCGCAGGTGTTCGTACATATGTTGCTACGTATATGCACGTGTATGGGCTTATATATATATATATATATATATATATATATATATATATATATATATATATATATATATATATATATATATATATATATTATACTTTGTCGCCGTCTCCTGCGTTAGCAAGGTAGCTCAAGGAAACAGACGAAAGAATGGCCCAACTCACCCACATAACCATGTATCTACATAAACGCACGCACACGCTTATGTGTATACCTATACATTTCAACGTATACATACATATACATACAGAGACATATACATATACACACATGTACGTACTCATACTTGCTGCCTTCATCCATTCCTGTCACCACCCCACCACACATGATATGGCATCCCCCTCCTCCCGCGCGCGTGCGAGGTAGCGCTAGGAAACGACCCACTCTCTGGCTGTCATGTGTAATGCACCCAGACCACAGCTCCCTTTCCACATCCAGGCTTCAAAAAACTTTCCATGGTTTACCCCAGACGCTCACATGTCCTGGTTCAATCCACTGACAGCACGTCGACTCCGGTAAACCACATAATTCCAGCGCACTCTATTCCTTGCATGCCTTTCACTCGATCGCTCAAAATCCTTTTCACTCCAACCTTCCACCGCCAATTTGGTCTCCCACTTCTCGTTCCCTCCACCTCTGAAATATATCCTCTTTGTCAATCTTTCCTCACTCATTCTCTCCATGTGTCCAAACCATTTCAATACACCCTCCTCTGCTCTCTCAACCACTCTTATTACCGCACATCTTTCTTACCCTTTCATTACTTACTCGATCAAACCATCTCACACCTCATATTGCCTACAAACATCTCATGTCCAACACATCCACCCTCCTCCGCACAACCCTATCTATAGCACATGCTTCGCAACCATGTAACATTGGTGGACCAGCTAAACTCCAAACATACCCAGTTTTGCTCTCCGAGATGACGTACTCGCCTTCCACACATTCTTCAACGCTCCCAGAACCTTCGCCCCGTCCCCCTCTCCGTGGCTCACTTCCGCTTCCATGGTTCCATTCGCTGCTAAATCCACTCCAAGATATCTAAAACACTTTACTTCCTTCAGGTTTTCTCCATTCAAAACCAACTCCCAATTGACTTGTCCCTCAAACCTACTGAACCTAATAACCTTACGCTTATAAACATTTACTTTCAGCTTTCTTCTTTCACACACTTTACCAAACTCAGTCACCAGCTTCCGCAGTTTCTCACCAGAATCAGCCACCAGCGATGTATCATCATCTGACTCACTTCCCAGACTGTATACTTGCCCCTCTCTCCAAAACACTCGCATTCATCTCCCTAACAAACCCATCCATGAACAAATTAAACAACCATGGAGACATCACGCACCCCTGACGCAAACCAACATTCGCTGGGAACCAGTCACTTTCCTCTTTTCCTACTCGTACGTATACCTTACATCTTCGATAAAAACTTTTCACTGCCTCTAGCAACTTCCCTCCCACACCATATACTCTCAATACCTTCCACAAAGCATCTTTATCATCTCTATCATATACCTTCTCCAGATCCATAAATGCTACTTACAGATCCATCTGTTTTTCTAAGTATTTCTCACATACATTCTTCAAAGCAAACACCTGATTCACACATCCTCTACTACTTCAGAAACCACACTGCTCTTCCCCAGTCTGATGCTCTGTACATGCCTTCACCCTCTCAATCAATACCCTCCCATATGATTTCCCAGGAGTACTCAACAAACTTATATCACAGTAACTTGAACACTCACCTTTATCCCCATTGCCTTTATGCAATGGTACTGTGCATGCATTCTGCCAACCCAGGCGCTTCACCGTGAGCGATACATACAATGAATATTCTCACCAACCAGTCACCCCCTTTTTTAATAAATTCCACTGCAATACCATCCAAACGCGCCACCTTGCCGACTTTCATCTTCCGCAAAGCTTTCACTACCTCTGTTTATCAAACCATACTCGCTGACACCCCCCCCCCCCCCCACTTCGTAAACTACCTCGACCAAAACATCCTATATCTGCCACTCTATCATCAAACACATTCAACAAACCTTCAAAATACTCAATCCATCTCCTTCTCACATCACCACTACTTAGTATTATCTCCCCATTACCCCTCCCCTTCACCGATGTTCCCATAAATATTCTTGTCTTACGCATTTTATTTACCTCCTTCCAAAACATCTTTATATTCTCCCTAAAATTTAACAATACTCTCTCACCCCAACTCTCATTTGTCCTCATATTCACCTCTTGCACCTTTCTCTTGACCTCCTGCCTCTTTCTATTATACATCTCCCAGTCATTTGCACTATTTCCCCGCAAAAATCGTACAAATTCCTCTTGCTTCTCTTTCACTAACGATCTTACTTCTTCATCCTACCACTCACTACCCTTTATAATCTGCCCATTTCCCACCTTACTCATGCCACAGTCATCTTTTACGCAAGCCATCACTGCTTCCCTAAATACATCCCATTCCTCCCCCACTCCCCCTCACGTCATTTGTTCTCACCCTTTTCCATTCTGTACTCAGTCTCTCCTGGTAGTTCCTCACACAAGTCTCCTTCCCAAGCTCACTTACTCTCACCACTCTTTTCACCCAACATTCTCTCTTCTTTTCTGAAAACCTCTACAAAGCTTCACCTTTTCCTATACAAGACAATGATCAAACATCCCTCCAGTTGCCCCTCTCAGCATATTAACATCCAAAAGTCTCTCTTTCACGCTCCTATCAATTAACATGTACTCCAATAACGCTCTCTGGCCATCTCCCCTACTTACATACGTATTCTTATGCATATCTCTCTTTTTAAACCAGGTATTCCCAATCACCAGTCCTTTTCCAGCACTTAAATCTACAAGCTCTTCCCCATTTCCATTTACAACACCGAACATCCCATGTACACCAATCATTCCCTCAACTACCATTCAAATCACCCATCACTAAAATCCGGTCTCGTGCATCAAAGCTGCTAATATATTCACTCAGCTATCAAACCATTGCCTCTTATGGTCTTTCTTTTCATGACCAGGTGCATAGGCACCAATAATCACCCATCATAGGTGATATATATATATATATATATATATATATATATATATATATATATATATATATATATATATATATATATATATATATATATATATATGTATATATATATATATATATATATATATATATATATATATATATATATATATGTATGTATACATATTATCCCTGGGGATAGGGGAGAAAGAATACTTCCCACGTATTCCCTGCGTGTCGTAGAAGGCGACTAAAGGGGGAGGGAGTGGGGGGCTGGAAATCCTCCCCTCTCGTTTTTTTTTTTTTTTCTAATTTTCGAAAAGAAGGAACAGAGTGGGGCCAGGTGAGGATGTTCCAAAAAAGGCCCAGCCCTCAGTTCTTAACGCTACCTCGCCTCGCTTACGCGGGAAATGGCGAATAGTTTAAGAAATATATATATATATATATATATATATATATATATATATATATATATATATATATATATATATATATATATATATATATATATATATATATGGAGAGATGGAGTGAAAAAGGTTTTCAGTGATCCGGGCCTGAACAAGCAGGAGGGTGAAAGGCGGGCAAGGAATAGAGTGAATTGGATCCATGTGGTATACCGGGTATATATATATATATATATATATATATATATATATGATAGAGTTGATAGAGATGCTCTGTGGAAGGTATTAAGAATATATGGTGTGGGAGGCAAGTTGTTAGAAGCAGTGAAAAGTTTTTATCGAGGATGTAAGGCATGTGTACTTGTAGGAAGAGAGGAAAGTGATTGGTTCTCAGTGAATGTAGGTTTGCGGCAGGGGTGTGTGATGTCTCCATGGTTGTTTAATTTGTTTATGGATGGGGTTGTTAGGGAGGTGAATGCAAGAGTTTTAGAAAGAGGGGCAAGTATGAAGTCTGTTGGGGATGAGAGAGCTTGGGAAGTGAGTCAGTTGTTGTTCGCTGATGATACAGCGCTGGTGGCTGATTCATGTGAGAAACTGCAGAAGCTGGTGACTGAGTTTGGTAAAGTGTGTGAAAGAAGAAAGTTAAGAGTAAATGTGAATAAGAGCAAGGTTATTAGGTACAGTAGGGTTGACGGTCAATTCAATTGGGAGGTGAGTTTGAATGGAGAAAAACTGGAGGAAGTGAAGTGTTTTAGATATCTGGGAGTGGATCTGGCAGCGGATGGAACCATGGAAGCGGAAGTGGATCATAGGGTGTGGGAGGGGGCGAAAATTCTGGGAGCCTTGAAGAATGTGTGGAAGTCGAGAACATTATCTCGGAAAGCAAAAATGGGTATGTTTGAAGGAATAGTGGTTCCAACAATGTTGTATGGTTGCGAGGCGTGGACTATGGATAGAGTTGTGCGCAGGAGGATGGATGTGCTGGAAATGAGATGTTTGAGGACAATGTATGGTGTGAGGTGGTTTGATCGAGTAAGTAACGTAAGGGTAAAACAGATGTGTGGAAATAAAAAGAGCGTGGTTGAGAGAGCAGAAGAGGGTGTTTTGAAATGGTTTGGTCACATGGAGAGAATGAGTGAGGAAAGATTGACCAAGAGGATATATGTGTCGGAGGTGGAGGGAACGAGGAGAAGAGGGAGACCAAATTGGAGGTGGAAAGATGGAGTGAAAAAGATTTTGTGTGATCGGGGCCTGAACTTGCAGGAGGGTGAAAGGAGGGCAAGGAATAGAGTGAATTGGAGCGATGTGGTATACCGGGGTTGACGTGCTGTCAGTGGATTGAACTAAGGCATGTGTATGGGGGTGGGTTGGGCCATTTCTTTCGTCTGTTTCCTTGCGCTACCTCGCAAACGCGGGAGACAGCGACGAAGCAAAGAATAAAAAAAAAAAAAAATATATATATATATATATATATATATATATATATATATATATATATATATATATATATATATATATATATTATCCCGGGGGATAGGGGAGAAAGAATACTTCCCACGTATTCCCTGCATGTCGTAGAAGGCGACTAAAAGGGGAGGGAGCGGGAGGCTGGAAATCCTCCCATCTCTTTTTTTTTCCAAATGAAGAAACAGAGAAGGGGGCCAGGTGAGGATATTCCCTCAAAGGCCCAGTCCTCATCCTCTGTTCTTAACGCTACCTCACTAATGCGGGAAATGGCGATTAGTATGAAATATATATATATATATATATATATATATATATATATATATGTATATATATATATATATATATATATATATATATATATATATATGTATGTAGGGTTGCGAGGCGTGGGCTATGGATAGAGTTGTGCGCAGGAGGATGGATGTGCTGGAAATGAGATGTTTGAGGACAATGTGTGGTGTGAGGTGGTTTGATCGAGTAAGTAACGTAAGGGTAAGAGAGATGTGTGGAAATAAAAAGCGCGTGGTTGAGAGAGCAGAAGAGGATGTTTTGAAATGGTTTGGGCACATGGAGAGAATGAGTGAGGAAAGATTGACCAAGAGGATGAATGTGTCGGAGGTGGAGGGAACGAGAGGTGGGAGACCAAATTGGAGGTGGAAAGATTGAGTGAAAAAGATTTTGTGTGATCGGGGCCTGAACATGCAGGAGGGTGAAAGGAGGGCAAGGAATAGAGTGAATATGATCGATGTGGTATACCGGGGTTGACGTGCTGTCAGTGGATTGAATCAGGGCATGTGAAGTGTCTGGGGTAAACCATGGAAAGCTGTGTAGGTATGTATATTTGCGTGTGTGGACGTATGTATATACATGTGTATGGGGGTGGGTTGGGCCATTTCTTTCGTCTTTCGAGGGGAGGATTTCCAGCCCCCCGCTCCCTTCCCTTTTAGTCGCCTTCTACGACACGCAGGGAATACGTGGGAAGTATTCTTTCTCCCCTATCCCCAGGGAAATATATATATATATATACATACATATATATATATAAACATATCCCCCGGATAGGGGAAAAAGAATACTTCCCACGTATTCCCTGCGTGTCGTAGAAGGCGACTAAAAGGGAAGGGAGCGGGGGGCTGGAAATCCTCCCCTATCGTTTTTTTTTTCAATTTTCCAAAAGAAGGAACAGAGAAGGGGGCCAGGTGAGGGTATTCCCTCAAAGGCCCAGTCCTCTGTTCTTAACGCTACCTCGCTATCGCGGGAAATGGCGAATAGTATGAAAAAAATATATATATAAACATATATATATATATATATATATATATATATATATATATATATATATATATATATATATATATATATATATATATATATATATATATATATATATATATATATATATATATTTTTGTTTTGTCGCTGTCTCCCGCGTTTGGGAGGTAGCGCAAGGACACAGACGAAAGAAATGGCCCAACCCACCCCCATACACATGTATATACATACGTCCACACACGCAAATATACATACCTACACAGCTCTCCATGGTTTACCCCAGACGCTTCAAATGCCCTGATTCAATCCACTGACAGCACGTCAACCCCGGTATACCACATCGATCATATTCACTCTATTCCTTGCACTCCTTTCACCCTCCTGCATGTTCAGGCCCCGATCACACAAAATCTTTTTCACTCCATCTTTCCACCTCCAATTTGGTCTCCCACTTCTCGTTCCCTCCACTTCCGACACATATATCCTCTTGGTCAATCTTTCCTCACTCATACTCTCCATGCGCCCAAACCATTTCAAAACACCCTCTTCTGCTCTCTCAACCACGCTCTTTTTATTTCCACACATCTCTCTTACCCTTACGTTACTTACTCGATCAAACCACCTCACACCACACATTGTCCTCAAACATTTCATTTCCAGCACATCCATCCTCCTGGGCACAACTCTATCCATAGCCCACGCCTAGCAACCATACAACATTGTTGGAACCACTATTCCTTCAAACATACCCATTTTTGCTTTCTGAGATAATGTTCTCGACTTCCACACATTCTTCAAGGCTCCCAGGATTTTCGCCCCCTCCCCCACCCTATGATCCACTTCCGCTTCCATGGTTCCATCCGCTGCCAGATCCACTCCCAGATATCTAAACACTTTACTTCCTCCAGTTTTTCTCCATTCAAACTTACCTCCCAATTGACTTGACCCTCAACCCTACTGTACCTAATAACCTTGCTCTTATTCACATTTACTCTTAACTTTCTTCTTTCACACACTTTACCAAACTCAGTCACCAGCTTCTGCAGTTTCTCACATGAATCAGCCACCAGCGATGTATCATCAGCGAACAACAACTGACTCACTTCCCAAGCTCTCTCATCCCCAACAGATTTCATACTTGCCCCTCTTTCCAAAACTCTTGCATTCACCTCCCTAACAACCCCATCCATAAACAAATTAAACAACCATGGAGACATCACACACCGCTGCCGCAAACCTACATTCACTGAGAACCAATCACTTTCCTCTCTTCCTACACGTACATATGCCTTACATCCTCGATAAAAACTTTTCACTGCTTCTAACAACTTGCCTCCCACACCATATATTCTTAATACCTTCCACAGATCATCTCTACCAACTCTATCATATGCCTTCTCCAGATCCATAAATGCTACATACAAATCCATTTGCTTTTCTAAGTATTTCTCACATACATTCTTCAAAGCAAACACCTGATCCACACATCCTCTACCACTTCTGAAACCACACTGCTCTTCCCCAATCTGATGCTATGTACATGCCTTCACCCTCTCAATCAATACCCTCCCATATGATTTACCAGGAATACTCAACAAACTTATACCTCTGTAATTTGAGCACTCACTCTTATCCCCTTTGCCTCTGTACAATGGCACTATGCACGCATTCCGCCAATCCTCAGGCACCTCACCATGAGTCATACATACATTAAATAACCTTACCAACCAGTCAATAATACAGTCACCCCCTTTTTTGATAAATTTCACTGCAATACCATCCAAACCTGTTGCCTTGCCGGCTTTCATCTTCCGCAAAGCTTTTACTACCTCTTCTCTGTTTACCAAATCATTTTCCCTAACCCTCTCACTTTGCACACCACCTCGACCAAAACACCCTATATCTGCCTCTCTATCATCAAACACATTCAAAAAACCTTCAAAATACTCACTCCATCTCCTTCTCACATCACCACTACTTGTTTTCCCCTCCCCATTTGCGCCCTTCACTGAAGTTCCCATTTGCTCCCTTGTCTTACGCACTTTATTTACCTCCTTCCAGAACATCTTTTTATTCTCACTAAAATTTAATGATACTCTCTCACCCCAACTCTCATTTGCCCTCTTTTTCACCTCTTGCACCTTTCTCTTGACCTCCTGTCTCTTTCTTTTATACATCTCCAACTCAATTGCATTCTTTCCCTGCAAAAATCGTCCAAATGCCTCTCTCTTCTCTTTCACTAATAATCTTACTTCTTCATCCCACGACTCACTACCCTTTCTAATCAACCCACCTCCCACTCTTCTCATGCTACAAGCATCTTTTGCGCAATCCATCACTGCTTCCCTAAATACATCCCATTCCTTCCCCACTCTCCTTACTTCCATTGTTCTCACCTTTTTCCATTCTGTACTGTCTCCCCTGGCACTTCCTCACACAAGTCTCCTTCCCAAGCTCACTTACTCTCACCACCCTCTTCACCCGAACATTCACTCTTCTTTTCTGAAAACCCATACAAATCTTCACCTTAGCCTCCACAAGATAATGATCAGACATCAATCCAGTTGCACCTCTCAGCACATTAACATCCAAAAGTCTCTCTTTCGCGCTCCTGTCAATTACGCACTTTATTTACCTCCTTCAGAACATCTTTTTATTCTCCCTAAAATTTAATGATACTCTCTCACCCCAACTCTCATTTGCCCTTTTTCACCTCTTGCACCTTTCTCTTGACCTCCTGTCTCTTTCTTTTATACATCTCCAACTCAATTGCATTCTTTCCTGCAAAAAATCGTCCAAATGCATCTCTCTTCTCTTTCACTAATAATCTTACTTCTTCATCCCCCGACTCACTACCCTTTCTAATCAACCCACCTCCCACTCTTCTCATGCTACAAGCATCTTTTGCGCAATCCATCACTGCTTCCTAAATACATCCCATTCCTTCCCCACTCTCCTTACTTCCATTGTTCTCACCTTTTTCCATTCTGTACTGTCTCCCCTGGCACTTCCTCACACAAGTCTCCTTCCCAAGCTCACTTACTCTCACCACCCTCTTCACCCGAACATTCACTCTTCTTTTCTGAAAACCCATACAAATCTTCACCTTAGCCTCCACAAGATAATGATCAGACATCAATCCAGTTGCACCTCTCAGCACATTAACATCCAAAAGTCTCTCTTTCGCGCTCCTGTCAATTACGCACTTTATTTACCTCCTTCCAGAACATCTTTTTATTCTCCCTAAAATTTAATGATACTCTCTCACCCCAACTCTCATTTGCCCTCTTTTTCACCTCTTGCACCTTTCTCTTGACCTCCTGTCTCTTTCTTTTATACATCTCCAACTCAATTGCATTCTTTCCCTGCAAAAATCGTCCAAATGCCTCTCTCTTCTCTTTCACTAATAATCTTACTTCTTCATCCCACGACTCACTACCCTTTCTAATCAACCCACCTCCCACTCTTCTCATGCTACAAGCATCTTTTGCGCAATCCATCACTGCTTCCCTAAATACATCCCATTCCTTCCCCACTCTCCTTACTTCCATTGTTCTCACCTTTTTCCATTCTGTACTCAGTCTCCCCTGGCACTTCCTCACACAAGTCTCCTTCCCAAGCTCACTTACTCTCACCACCCTCTTCACCCGAACATTCACTCTTCTTTTCTGAAAACCCATACAAATCTTCACCTTAGCCTCCACAAGATAATGATCAGACATCAATCCAGTTGCAATTCTCAGCACATTAACATCCAAAAGTCTCTCTTTCGCGCGCCTGTCAATTAACACGTAATCCAATAACGCTCTCTGGCCATCTCTCCTACTTACATACGTATATATATATATATATATATATATATATATATATATATATATATATATATATATATATATATATATATATATATATATATATATATATATATATCTTTGCGGAAGATGAAAGCCGGCAAGGCAGCAGGTTTGGATGGTATTGCAGTGAAATTTATCAAAAAAGGGGGTGACTGTATTGTTGACTGGTTGGTAAGGTTATTTAATGTATGTATGACTCATGGTGAGGTGCCTGAGGATTGGCGGAATGCGTGCATAGTACCATTGTACAAAGGCAAAGGGGATAAGAGTGAGTGCTCAAATTACAGAGGTATAAGTTTGTTGAGTATTCCTGGTAAATTATATGGAAGGGTATTGATTGAGAGGGTGAAGGCATGTACAGAGCATCAGATTGGGGAAGAGCAGTGTGGTTTCAGAAGTGGTAGAGGATGTGTGGATCAGGTGTTTGCTTTGAAGAATGTATGTGAGAAATACTTAGAAAAGCAAATGGATTTGAATGTAGCATTAATGGATCTGGAGAAGGCATATGATAGAGTTGATAGAGATGCTCTGTGGAAGGTATTAAGAATATATGGTATGGGAGGAAAGTTGTTAGAAGCAGTGAAAAGTTTTTATCGAGGATGTAAGGCATGTGTACGTGTAGGAAGAGAGGAAAGTGATTTGTTCTCAGTGAATGTAGGTTTACGGCAGGGGTGTGTGATGTCTCCATGGTTGTTTAACTTGTTTATGGATGGGGTTGTTAGGGAGGTAAATGCAAGAGTTTTGGAAAGAGGGGCAAGTATGAAGTCTGTTGGGGATGAGAGAGCTTGGGAAGTGAGTCAGTTGTTGTTCGCTGATGATACAGCGCTGGTGGCTGATTCATGTGAGAAACTGCAGAAGCTGGTGACTGAGTTTGGTAAAGTGTGTGGAAGAAGAAAGTTAAGAGTAAATGTGAATAAGAGCAAGGTTATTAGGTACAGTAGGGTTGAGGGTCAAGTCAATTGGTAGGTGAGTTTGAATGGAGAAAAACTGGAGGAAGTGAAGTGTTTTAGATATCTGGGAGTGGATCTGGCAGCGGATGGAACCATGGAAGCGGAAGTGGATCATAGGGTGGGGGAGGGGGCGAAAATTCTGGAGGGTGAAAGGAGGGCAAGGAACAGAGTGAATTGGAGCGATGTGATATACCGGGGTTGACGTGCTGTCAGTGGATTGAATCAAGGCATGTGAAGCGTCTGGGGTAAACCATGGAAAGCTGTGTAGGTATGTATATTTGCGTGTGTGGACGTATGTATATACATGTGTATGGGGGGGGGTTGGGCCATATCTTTCGTCTGTTTCCTTGCGCTACCTCGCAAACGCGGGAGACAGCGACGAAGTATAATAAAAAAAAAAATAATATATATATATATATATATATATATATATATATATATATATATATATATATATATATATATATTTTGCTTTGTCGCTGTCTCCCGCGTTTGCGAGGTAGCGCAAGGAAACAGACGAAAGAAATGGCCCAACCCACCCCCATACACATGTATATACATACGTCCACACACGCAAATATACATACCTACACAGCTTTCCATGGTTTACCCCAGACGCTTCACATGCCTTGATTCAATCCACTGACAGCACGTCAACCCCGGTATACCACATCGCTCCAATTCACTCTATTCCTTGCCCTCCTTTCACCCTCCTGCATGTTCAGGCCCCGATCACACAAAATCTTTTTCACTCCATCTTTCCACCTCCAATTTGGTCTCCCTCTTCTCCTCGTTCCCTCCACCTCCGACACATATATTCTCTTGGTCAATCTTTCCTCACTCATTCTCTCCATGTGCCCGAACCATTTCAAAACACCCTCTTCTGCTCTCTCAACCACGCTCTTTTTATTTCCACACATCTCTCTTACCCTTACGTTACTTACTCGATCAAACCACCTCACACCACATATTGTCCTCAAACATCTCATTTCCAGCACATCCATCCTCCTGGGCACAACTCTATCCATAGCCCACGTCTCGCAACCATACAACATTGTTGGAACCACTATTCCTTCAAACATACCCATTTTTGCTTTCCGAGATAATGTCTCGACTTCCACACATTCTTCAAGGCCCCCAGAATTTTCGCCCCCTCCCCCACCCTATGATCCACTTCCGTTTCCATGGTTCCATCCGCTGCCAGATCCACTCCCAGATATCTAAAACACTTCACTTCCTCCAGTTTTTCTCCATTCAAACTCACCTCCCAACTGACTTGACCCTCAACCCTACTCTACCTAATAACCTTGCTCTTATTCACATTTACTCTTAACTTTCTTCTTTCACACACTTTACCAAACTCAGTCACCAGCTTCTGCAGTTTCTCACATGAATCAGCCACCAGCGCTGTATCATCAGCGAACAACAACTGACTCACTTCCCAAGCTCTCTCATCCCCAACAGACTTCATACTTGCCCCTCTTTCCAAAACTCTTGCATTCACCTCCATAACAACCCCATCCATAAACAAATTAAACAACCATGGAGACATCACACACCCCTGCCGCAAACCTACATTCACTGAGAACCAATCACTTTCCTCTCTTCCTACACGTACACATGCCTTACATCCTCGATAAAAAACTTTTCACTCCTTCTAACAACTTGCCTCCCACACCATATATTCTTAATACCTTCCACAGAGCATCTCTATCAACTCTGTCATATGCCTTCTCCAGATCCATAAATGCTACATACAAATCCATTTGCTTTTCTAAGTATTTCTCACATACATTCAACACCTGATCCACACATACTCTACCACTTCTGAAACCACACTGCTCTTCCCCAATCTGATGCTCTGTACATGCCTTCACCCTCTCAATCAATATCCTCCCATATAATTTACTAGGAATACTCAACAAACTTATACCTCTGTAATTTGAGCACTCACTCTTATCCCCTTTGCCTTTGTACAATGGCACTATGCACGCATTCCGCCAATCCTCAGGCACCTCACCATGAGTCATACATACATTAAATAACCTTACCAACCAGTCAACAATACAGTCACCCCCTTTTTTAATAAATTCCACTGCAATACCATCCAAACATATATACTCGTATGAGTCCACGGGGAAAATGAAACACCATAAATTCCCAAGTGCACTTTCGTGTAATAATCACATCATCAGGGGAGGCGCAAGAGAGAAATAAAAGTCAGTTGATGTACATCGAAGAGACGCAGCTAGGACGCCATTTGGTAAACATGGAATATATTTCGGGAAGCAGTGATGGCTTGTGCAAAAGATGCTTGTGGCATCAGAAAGGTGGGAGGTGGGCAGATTAAGAAGGGTAGTGATTGGTAGGATGAAGAAGTAACATTGTTAGTGAAAGAGAAGAGGGGGGAATTTGGTCGATTTTTGCAGGGAAATAGTGCAAATGACTGGAAGATGTATAAAAGAAAGAGACAGGAGGTCAAGAGAAAGGTGCAAGAGGTGAAAAAGAGGGCAAATGAGAGTTAGGGGTGAGAGAGCGTCATTAAATCTTAGGGAAAATTTAAAGATGTTTTGGAAGGAAATAAATAAAGTGCGTAAGACAAGAGATCAATTGGGAACATCGGTGAAGGGGGCTAATGAGAAGGTAATAACATGTAGTGGTGATGTGAGAAGGAGATGGAGTGAGTATTTTAAAGGTTTGTTGAATGTGTTTGATGATCGAGTGGCAGATATAGGGTGTTTTGTTCGAGGTGGTGTGTGAAGTGAGAGAGTTAGGGAGAATGATTTGGTAAACAGAGAAGAGGTAGTGAAATCTTTGCAGAAGATGAAAGCCAGCAAGGCGGCGAGTTTGGATGGTACTGCAGTGGAATTCATTAAAGAAGGTGATGACTGTGTTGTTGACTGGTTGGTGAGGCTATTCAATGTATGTATGGCTCAAGGTGAAGTGCCTGAGGATTGTTGAATGCAGGCATAGTGCCATTGTACTAAGGCAAAGGGGTTAAAGGTGAGTGCTCAGATTACAGAGGCATAAGTTTGTTCAGCATTCCTGGGAAATTATATGGGAGGGTATTGATTGAGAGGGTGAAGGCATGTACAGAGCATCAGACTGGGGAAGAGCAGTGTGGTTTCAGAAGTGGTAGAGGATGTATGGATCAGGTGTTTGCTTTGAAGAATGTATGTGAAATAATTAGAAAAACAAATGGATTTGTCTGTAGCATTTATGGATATAGAGAAGGCTTATGATAGAGTTGATAGAGATGCTCTGTGGAAGGTATTAAGAGTATATGGTGTGGGAGGCAAGTTGCTCGAAGCAGTGAAAAGTTTTTATCGAGGATGTAACCTTGTGTAAGAGTAAGAAGAGTTCTTAAGAAAGTGATTGGATCTCAGTGAATGTCGGTTTGCGGCAGGGATGCGTGATGTCTCCATGGTCGTTTGATTTGTTTATGGATGAGGTTGTTAGGGAAGTGAAATGCAAGAGTTTTGGAGAGAGGGGCAAATGTGCAGTCTGTTGTGGATGAGAGGCCTTGGGAAGTGAGTCAGTTGTTGTTCGCTGATGATACATTGTTGGTGGCTGATTCAGGTGAGAAACTACAGAAACTGGTGACTGAGTTTGGTAAAGTGTGTGAAAGAAGAAAGCTGAGAGTAAATGTGAATAAGAGCAAGGTTATGAGGTACAGTAGCCTTATCGGCTTTAGTGATATGTATATCCTTGTCTTTTTTAAGGTGTTAATAGCTCTTATAAATCTTTTAGGGCAATTAGGTTCCACTGGTTTTGACAAACTGGCATACACTAAGCCCTTACAGATATTAATTTCATCATTAGTTAAATTACTGTATTCTCTAAATTACAAGAAAACTTTGTGACATCAACACAGCTGGCTTCCCTGTTAGAGCACACAATGCTTAATCCATAGCCTAATGCACACAAGGAATTCTTATTTAGTTGTTATTAGACAGGTTTATCACAAAAGAAGGGTTTGTGTTCTTAGTCCAGTCGCTGTTTTTGATAAGATGGTACATCTTACAATTTAGTTTCATTTGTAACCTATTGCGTTCATTCCTTAATCTTTCATAGCAATAGTCCAACATCCGGTTCTTCCAATATGTCGGTATTGCCATTTGAAAGGCACATTTCTTCTCTCTTGTAATGCGAAAAGCCTCCTCCATTTCAAGTTTCTTTAATTCAATGTGTTTCTTTAAAATGATGTTTTTGGAGGTATCAGAGGCATCAGATGCTTCAAGAATCTCCATATTATAAGCTACTTAGGTTTGATTTGTCTTATCTTCGCAACGGATACAAATTCGTTGCCAAAAGTCTTAACTAGAATGAAGCGAAGTGCATTTTCGTCAACAGTGCTGTTCATATATGGAAAGATTTACCAATCTGAGTTGTTAAAAGCAGTACCATAGACATGTTTAAGAATACACATGATAAATATTTCAGTTAAAGTCCACGATAAACATTATCAGCGCCCCTTTGATCACAAGAACAGTTTGCCATTCTTATCACACTAATCTGTGAGTTTTTCACCATCACAAACAGTCTCGAGAGTACCTAACATGGTCTTTGTTTTTTTTTTAGTTCCTTATTTTATAATTTTACTTTCATTGTTGTCCTCGTAAATATGATCTGCTTCGTCAGTAAAGTGCGACGGATGGTAGCCTGATCTTGTCTATCTTGACCTGAGCCAACCTTGTGTTGTGCATTAGATAACTTGGCTGGTTATTTTTGAAGGAGGAACCCATCACGATGTCCATCATCAGCTCTTGGTGTAAAACGTGAAACATATCTTCGTCAGGCTGTGCATGCTCGACTTCGGGGAGTTCGTCCCGGAGGCTTTAGCTACGGCGACCGATTGGGCGCTCTTCACCTTAGGGGCCAAGCTGGACCTGGCACCCTTCATCCCTGAGATGCCTTACGAGGGCGCTGAGGGTTGCGTTGAGATGGTGCTGGCGGGGACCCACGCCCAGATCGATACACTGTCCTACTTGGAGGTCCTCTACATCAACTTCGGGCACGGCAGTCGCATCTACACCATGAAGGAACAGGTCTACAAAGGTAACCTGGCCTTTATCTTCCAGAAGGGTACACCTTGGAAGTTCAAGTTCGACGACGGCCTTCAGCGGATGGTCGAGGCCGGGCTGGTGCATAAATGGTACAGCGATCTGATGGGCGAGTTCAAAATGGGAATTGAAGAGGTAATGAAGGGAAATGAATTCTGAGAGAGAGAGAGAGAGAGAGAGAGAGAGAGAGGCTATTTAGTAAAGTTTTTCATGCTAGTATACATTTCTTCAGTTAATTGAAGTACATGCTAATTTTGCAATTATTCTATAAAGCATACAACGCACTGGATCAGCATGCACGATTTAGACTTAACAACTCCATCTAACTCATAATGAGTGTCAGTAGCAGCTGCAGGATCTATGTTTTCATCACCAGGGCTCATCTTCACAGCTACAGTCTCTGACACTGGCGCACCTTCAGGGTCCTCTTTACCTCCTGCTTACTGGCCTCATCATCTCCACCGTCTGCTTCATCGGAGAACAACTTATGTACTTCTTAGCCTTCACAACTGCTTCTGGAGACTTTCCACTCCAGGGAAGATAAAGCTGGAGACAACTTTACGTCCTGGGACTCACGCACGTACACCTGTATCTTGTCACTCGAGGACCTCAGACGAGTATCACCCTCGCCACCACTGCAGCCAGTGGGAACGGGACATCCTGCTGTTCAGGAGGAGTGAGGACAAAATGCTTTCTTGTCATCACTCATCACACTTCAGTAGACAACCTCAGTACACAGCACATTATCTTCCTCAACACACAAGACGAATATCAATCGTTATCTACCATCTGCCCAGCCTCCTCTGGCACCAAGTTTATGATCCTCAATGGCGTTGTATCAATAACAAAATTTATCTTCTTGCACACTTTCTCGCGGAGGAGAAAGTGCGATAGAGTGGATGCATTTGATATGTAATTTGGCATGGAAGCAGAAGGTTGTGCCTGAAGATACACTGAGAGCTATGCCTGTTCTTTACTCAAAGAGTGCTAAGGATATATAAAAGTGCTAAGGATATGTGTAGCAATTATAGGGAAATAAGTCCGTTAAGTATAACAGCAAAACTGTATGCAACAATATTGTTTGATAGAGTGATGGAAGTGACTAAGTGCAGATAAGTGAGGACCAAGGCGGTTTTGTGCAAGGTCAGATTTTTGCGGTGAGAAGGACTGTGGACAGGTATCCAGCGAAGGCAAGGTCTGCAGCTTTTATGGATTTGGGAAAAATGTATGACGAAGTCAAAGGGGATGTGTTTGGATACATGGGGTAGGAAAACAACTGTGAACAACTGTTGTATGGTGTGAAAACCTATAGAGAACCGTATGCGCGTGTAAGAGTGGATAGAGTTAAGCGAAAGTTTCGGTAGGCACAGAGGTGTGAGGCAGGGTTGTATTACGTCATCGGGGATTTTAAACATATATTTATTAATGAAATATGAAAGATGAAAGCCGGCAAGGCAGCAGGTTTGGATGGTATTGCAGTGGAATTTATTAAAAAAGGGGGTGACTGTATTGTTGACTGGTTGGTAAGGTTATTTAATGTATGTATGACTCATGATGAGGTGCCTGAGGATTGGCGGAATGCGTGCATAGTGCCATTGTACAAAGGCAAAGGGGATAAGAGTGAGTGCTCAAATTACAGAGGTGTAAGTTTGTTGAGTTATATGAACGCGGAGTTATAAGAACGCGGAGTTATATGAATACGAATAAAGTGTATATGAACGCGCACCTTCATAGAACATACATATATTCATATAACTCCGCGTTGTACAGTCAGGTTCGGTAAAACGCTCTCAGCTGGCTATGTGTTCTGTTTGGAAACAACCGATAGACCCCGTTGCTCACCATAGTGAGACGAAAGGTATTCGAGTACTTAGTATTTCGAATAGTTGTTTCCTATTATATAGTCCCTTAGCCTAGCGGTTACATGCCTGCCTCTTGCACAAGGGTTCCCAGGTTCGATCCCGGCTGATGGAGCTTTGTATGTTCTATGAAGGTGCGCGTTCATATACACTTTATTCGTATATATATATATATATATATATATATATATATATATATATATATATATATATATCTTTTCTTTCTTTCAAACTATTCGCCATTTCCCGCATTAGCGAGGTAGCGTTAAGAACAGAGGACTGAGCCTTTGAGGGACTACCCTCACCTGGCCCAATTCTCTGTTCCTTCTTTTGCAAAATTAAAAAAAAAAAAAAAAAAAAAAAAACGAGAGGGGAGGATTTCCAGCCCCCCGCTCCCTCCCCTTTTAGTCGCCTTCTACGACACGCAGGGAATACGTGGGAAGTATTCTTGCTCCCCTATCCCCAGGGATAAATATATATATATATATATATATATATATATATATATATATATATATATATATATATATATATATATATATATATATATATATATATATATATATATATATATATATATATATATATATATATATATGTATGTGTGTGAGTGTGTTTGTGTCTGTGTGTCTGTGTGTGAAGCCACTGGGGTGAACAATGGACATTTTTTTTTTTTTTTCAAAGGAAGGAACAGAGAAGGTGGCTCGATGAGGATGTTTCCTCAGAGGCCAAGTCCTCTGTTCTTAACGCTACCTCTCTGACGCGGGAAATGGCGAATAGTATGAAAGAAAAGAAAAATATATATATATATATATATATATATATATATATATATATATTATATATTATTTTTTTTTTTATTATACTTTGTCGCTGTCTCCCGCGTTTGCGAGGTAGCGCAAGGAAACAGACGAAAGAAATGGCCCAACCCACCCCCCATACACATGTATATACATACGTCCACACACGCAAATATACATACCTACACAGCTTTCCATGGTTTACCCCAGACTCTTCACATGCCTTGATTCAATCCACTGACAGCACGTCAACCCCGGTATACCACATCGCTCCAATTCACTCTATTCCTTGCCCTCCTTTCACCCTCCTGCATGTTCAGGCCCCGATCACACAAAATCTTTTTCACTCCATCTTTCCACCTCCAATTTGGTCGCCCTCTTCTCCTCGTTCCCTCCACCTCCGACACATATATCCTCTTGGTCAATCTTTCCTCACTCATTCTCTCCATGTGCCCAAACCACTTCAAAACACTCTCTTCTGCTCTCTCAACCACGCTCTTTTTATTTCCACACATCTCTCTTACCCTTACGTTACTCACTCGATCAAACCACCTCACACCACACATTGTCCTCAAACATCTCATTTCCAGCACATCCATCCTCCTGCGCACCACTCTATCCATAGCCCACGCCTCGCAACCATACAACATTGTTGGAACCACTATTCCTTCAAACATACCCATTTTTGCTTTCCGAGATAATGTTCTCGACTTCCACACATTCTTCAAGGCCCCCAGAATTTTCGCCCCCTCCCCCACCCTATGATCCACTTCCGCTTCCATGGTTCCATCCGCTGCCAGATCCACTCCCAGATATCTAAAACACTTCACTTCCTCCAGTTTTTCTCCATTCAAACTCACCTCCCAATTGACTTGACCCTCAACCCTACTGTACCTAATAACCTTGCTCTTATTCACATTTACTCTTAACTTTCTTCTTCCACACACTTTACCAAACTCAGTCACCAGCTTCTGCAGTTTCTCACATGAATCTGCCACCAGCGCTGTATCATCAGCGAATAACAACTGACTCACTTCCCAAGCTCTCTCATCCCCAACAGACTTCATACTTGCCCCTCTTTCCAAAACTCTTGCATTCACCTCCCTAACAACCCCATCCATAAACAAATTAAACAACCATGGAGACATCACACACCCCTGCCGCAAACCTACATTCACTGAGAACCAATCACTTTCCTCTCTTCCTACACGTACACATGCCTTACATCCTCGATAAAAACTTTTCACTGCTTCTAACAACTTTCCTCCCACACCATATATATATATATATATATATATATATATATATATATATATATATATATATATATATATATATATATATATATATATATATATATATATATATATATATATATATATATATATATATATATATATATATATATATATATATATATATATATATATATATATATATATATATATATATATATATATATATATATATATATATATATATATATACATATATATATATGTATATATATGTATATATATATATATACATATGTATATATATATATATATATATATATATATATATATATATATATATATATATATATATATATATATATATATGTATATATATATATATATATATATATATATATATATATATATATATATATATATATATATATATATATATATATATATATATATATATGTATATATGTGTGTGTGTATATATATTGATAAACATATATATAGAGAGAGGAGAAAGAATACTTCCCACTCATTCCCCAAGTGTTGTAGAAGGCGACAAAAGGAGACGGGAGCGGGGGGCTAGAAACCCTTCCCTCCTTTATCGTAACTTTCTTGAAGGGGAAACAGAAGAAGGAGTCAAGCGGGGAGTGCTCATCCTCCTCGAAGGCTCAGAGTGGAGTGTCTAAATGTGTGTGGATGTAACCAAGATGAGAAAAAAGAAGAGATAGGTATTATATTTGAGGAGAGGAACCTAGATGTCTTGGCTCTGAGTGAAACGAAGCTTAAGGGTAAAGGGAGAGTGGTTTGGGAATGTCTTGGTAGTAAAGTCAGGGGTTGATAAAAGGACAAGAGCAAAGGAAGGGGTAGCGCTACTAATGAAACAGGAGTTATGGGAGTATGTGATAGAGTGTAAGAAGGTAAACTCTAGATTGATAAAGGTAAAACTGAAAGTTGATGGAGAGAGATGGGTGACTGGTGCCTATTCACCTGGGCATGGGAAGAAAAATCATGAGAGGCAAATGTTTCGGGAGCAGCTGAGTGAGTGTGTTAGTAGTTTTGATGCACGAGACCGGGTTATAGTAATGGGAGATTTGTAGGCAAAGGTAAATAATGTGGCAGTTAAGGGGATAATTGGCGTACATGGGGTGTTAAGTGTTGTAAATGGAAACGGTGAAGAGTTTGTAGATTTGTTTACTGAAAAAGGAATGGTGATTGGGAATACCTGAGTTAAAAAGAGATATATACATAAGTATACACATGAGAGTAGGAGAGATGGCCAGAGAGCGTTTTGGATTTCGTGTTAATTGATAGGCACGTGAAAGAGAGACTTTTGGATGTTAATGTGCTGAGAGGCGCAATTGGAGGGATGTCTAATCATTATCTTGTGGAGGCGAAGTTGAAGATTTGTAGAGATTTTCAGAAAAGAAGAGAGAATTTTGAGGTGAAGAGAGTAAGTGAGCTTGGGAAGGAGACATGTGTGAAGAAGTATCAGGAGAGACTAAGTGCAATGAAAAAAGGTGAGAGCAAAGGACGTAAAGGGAGTAGGGGGAGGAATGGGATGTATTTAGGGAAGCAATGATGGCCTGCGCAAAAGATGTTTATGGCACGAGAAAGGTGGGAGGTGGTCAAATTAGAAGGAGTAGTGAGTGGTAGGATGAAGAAGTAAGATTGTTAGTGAAAGAGAAGCAGAGAGGCATTTGGTCGATTTTTGCAGGGAAATTGTACAAATGACTGGGACATGTATAAAAGAATGAGGCAGGAGATCAAGAGAAAGGTGCAAGAATTGAAAAGAGGGCAAATGAGAGTTGGGATGAGTGTATCATTAAATTCTAGGGAGAATAAAAAGATGTTTTGGAAGGAAGTAAATAAAGTGTGTAAGACGGGAGAACAAATGGGAACATCGGCTAAGGGGACAAATGGGGAAGTAATAACAAGTAATGGTGATGTGGGAAGGATATGGAGTGAGCATTTTGAAGGTTTGTTGAATGTGTTTGATGATAGAGTGGCAGATATAGGATGTTTTGTTAGAGGCGGTGTGCAAAGTGAGAGGGTCAGGGAGAATGATATGGTAAACAGAGATGAGGTAGTGAAAGCGTTGCGGAAGATGAAAGCCGGCAAGGCTGCGGGTTTGGATGGCATTGCAGTGGAATTCATTAAAAAGGTGGTGGCTGTGTTGAGTGGTTGGTGAGGATATTCGGTGTATGTATGACTCATGGTGAAGTGCCTGAGGATTGGCGGAATGCATGCATAGTGCCACTTTACAAAGGCAAAGGAGATAAAGGTGAGTGTTCAAATGACAGAGGTATGAGTTTGTTGAGTATTAGTGGGAAATCATATGGGAGGGTATTGACTGAGAGGGTCAAGGCATGTACAAAGTATCAGATTGGGGAAGAGCAGTGTGGGTTCAGAAGTGGTAAAGGATGTGTGGATCAGGTGTTTGTTTTGAAGAATGTATGTGAGAAATACACAGAAAAAACAAATGGATTTGTATGTAGCATTTATTAATCTGGAGAAGGCATACGATAGAGTTGATAGAAATGCTCTGTGGAAGGTATTAAGAGTATACGGTGTGGGAGGCAAGTTGCTGGAAGCAGTGAAAAGTTTTCGTCGAGGATGTAAGTTATGTGTACGAGCAGGAAGAGAGGAAAGTAAATGGTTCTCAGTGAATGTCGGTTTGCTGCAGGGGTGCGTGATGTCTCCATGGCTGTTTCATTTGTTTGTGATTAGGGTTGTTAGGGAGGTGAATGCAAGAATTTAGGAGAGAGGGGCATGTATGCAGTCTGTTGTGGATGAGAAGGCTTGGGAAGTGAGTCAGTTGTTGTTCGCTGATGATACAGCGCTGGTGGCTGATTCGTGTGAGAAACTGTAGAAGCTGGATACTGGATTTGGTAAAGTGTGTGAAAGAAGAAAGCTGAGAGTAAATGTGAATAAGATCAAGGTTATTAAGTACAGTAGGGTTGAGGGACAAGTCAATTGGGAGGTAAGTTTGAATGGAGAAAAACTGGAGGAAGTGAAGTGTTTTAGATATCTGGGAGTGGATTTGACAGCGGATGGGACCATGGGAGCAGAAGTGAGTCACAGGGTGGGGCAGGGGGCGAAAGGTCTGGGTGGGTTGAAAAATGTGGGGAAGGTGAGAAAATTGTCTCGGAAAGAAAAAATGGGTATGTTTGAGGAAATACTGCTTTCAACAATGTTATATGGATGCGATGGGTGGGCTATAGACAGGGTTGTGCGGAGGAGGGTGGATGTGTTGGAAATGAGATGTTTGATGACAATATGTGGTGTGAGGTGATTTGATCGAGTAAGTGATGAAAGGGTAAGAGAGATATGTCGTAATAAAAAGAGTGTGGTTGAAATAAAAGAGGGTGTATTGAAATGGTTTGTTTACATGGAGAGAATGAGTAAGGAAAGATTGACAAAGAAGATATATGTGTCAAAGGTGGAGGGAAGGAGAAGTGGGAGACCAAATTGGAGCTGGAAGGATGGAGTGAACATACAGAAGGATGAAAGGCTTTCAATTAATAGAGTAAATTGGAACGATATGGTATACCGGGGTCGACGTACTGTCAATGGATTGAACCAGTGCATGTGAAGCGTCTGGGGTAAACCATGGAAAGTTTTGTGGGGCTTGGACGTGGAAAGGGGGCTGTGGTTTCGGTGTATTACACATGACAGCTAAAGACTGAGTGTGAACGAATGTAACCTTTGTTGTCTTTTCCTACCGCTACCTCGCGCGCTCGCAGGGGGAGGAGGAAGGGGGGATGCCATTTCATGTGTGGCGGAGTGGCGGCGGTAATGGATGAAGGCAGCAAGTATGAATATGTGCATGTGTATATGTGTATATGTCTGTGTATGTATATGTGTGTGTGTGTGTGTGTGTGTGTGTGTGTGTGTGTGTGTGTGTGTGTGTGTGTGTGTGTGAAATACCTAAAGCCACATTACATCAAGGTTTGAGAATGGATACCATTGAGGCAAAATAGATCTTAAAAGCACTTGTTCATCGAGGCATATCTCAAGGAATACAAATAATAACTTCAGTTTGTGGGCCTTGATTAACTATTTGGAGAAAGCAGTAACGAAGGCGGAAAGACCATGCTAGCTTGTAGAAAAGTAGTGGAAGAGCCGTTTGGTGTCCATGTTGCAAGAGGTTACAGTGGTGCGCGTGTTCTAGCATATGGAAAAAAAACAGAGAAGAAAAGTTGACAAAAAATCATTTCGTAGTTAAACCCAAACCTTCCCTTGATCCCAATAATCTCATACATCTCCCATTTAGTGATAATTTTACATTACTCTTCCGGTCGCTTATATCATTTAATATTAATGTAGCCTTCAACAATAACAATACTATAAAGAATGTATTAATAAAAAGCTCATAAGAAACTTCTATGGGCTGTGTTTACATAATACCTTGCAAAAATTGTGATATGTTTTATGTTAGGTAGACTGGTAAGGATCTTTACGTTATCCTTAAGCAACATAAATATAGTATGAGAAGAGGATTAGAATCAAATCCCTTGTTTAATCATGTTGAAAATTAGGACCAATATATTCAATGAAGTAATGCCAATTCAGTTTTTAGCTGTGACTCCTTTACCACGAGAAATATTGAATCTGCTGTTATCAAATCCACAAAGAATTGTGTAGGTCTATACAAATTGGCTGGCTTTATTGTAGGCAAAAAATTTTAAACACATTCCTTTATTGTTCATATAATATAGATTTTATAACAAGCATGTTGCCAGACCCGAACACACGAACCCGAACAACATTATTCGGTAACGCTTCTTTATCAATGGTTACTTAGCTACGTCTCTTTCTTGTATATCAACTGACTGTTCTACGTTTTCTACATAATTCTTGTATATCCCCTGACGATGTCTTCATTACACGAAAATTCACTTTGGAACATATCGTGTCTCATTATCCTGTGTTTAGGGAGGTGAATGCAAGAGTTATGGAGAGAGGGGCAAGCATGCAGTCTGTTGTGGAAAGTGAGTCAGTTGTTGTTCGCTGATGATACAGCGCTGGTGGCTGACTCGGGTGAGAATCTGCAGAAGTTGGTGACTGAGTTTGCTTAAGTATGTGAAAGGAAAACGCTGAGACTACATGCGAGTAACAGCAAGGCTATTAGGTTCAGTAGGGTCGAGGAACAAGTTAATTGAGAGGTAAGTTCGAATGGAGAAAAAAAATGGAGGAAGTGAAGTGTTTTAGATGTCTGGAAGTGGATCTAGCAGCAGATGGAACCATGCAAGCGGAAGTGAGTCACAGGGTGGGGGAGGGAGCAAAGGTTCTGAGAGCGTTGAAGAATGTGTGGAAGGTGAGAACGTTATCTCGGAGACCAAAATGTGTATGTTTGAAGGAATGGTGGTGCCAACAATATCATATGGTTACGAGGCATGGGTTATCGATAGAGTTGTGCGGAGGAGGGTGGATGTTTTAGAAATGAAATGTTTGAGGACAATATGTGGTGTGAGGTGATTTGATCGAGTAAGTGATGAAAGGGTAAGAGAGATATGTCGTAATAAAAAGAGTGTGGTTGAAATAAAAGAGGGTGTATTGAAACGGTTTGTTTACATGGAGAGAATGAGTAAGGAAAGATTGACAAAGAAGATATATGTGTCAAAGGTGGAGGGAAGGAGAAGTGGGAGACCAAATTGGAGCTGGAAGGATGGAGTGAACATACAGAAGGATGAAAGGCTTTCAATTAATAGAGTAAATTGGAACGATATGGTATACCAGGGTCGACGTACTGTCAATGGATTGAACCAGTGCATGTGAAGCGTCTGGGGTAAACCATGGAAAGTTTTGTGGGGCTTGGACGTGGAAAGGGTGCTGTGGTTTCGGTGTATTACACATGACAGCTAAAGACTGAGTGTGAACGAATGTAACCTTTGTTGTCTTTTCCTACCACTACCTCGCGCGCTCGCAGGGGGAGGAGGAAGGGGGGATGCCATTTCATGTGTGGCGGAGTGGCGGCGGTAATGGATGAAGGCAGCAAGTATGAATATGTGCATGTGTATATGTGTATATGTCTGTGTATGTATATGTGTGTGTGTGTGTGTGTGTGTGTGTGTGTGTGTGTGTGTGTGTGTGTGTGTGTGTGTGTGTGTGTGTGTGTGTGTGAAATACCTAAAGCCACATTACATGAAGGTTTGAGAATGGATACCATTGAGGCAAAATAGATCTTAAAAGCACTTGTTCATCGAGGCATATCTCAAGGAATACAAATAATAACTTCAGTTTGTGGGCCTTGATTAACTATTTGGAGAAAGCAGTAACGAAGGCGGAAAGACCATGCTAGCTTGTAGAAAAGTAGTGGAAGAGCCGTTTGGTGTCCATGTTGCAAGAGGTTACAGTGGTGCGCGTGTTCTAGCATATGGAAAAAAAACAGAGAAGAAAAGTTGACAAAAAATCATTTCGTAGCTAAACCCAAACCTTCCCTTGATCCCAATAATCTCATACATCTCCCATTTAGTGATAATTTTACATTACTCTTCCGGTCGCTTATATCATTTAATATTAATGTAGCCTTCAACAATAACAATACTATAAAGAATGTATTAATAAAAAGCTCATAAGAAACTTCTATGGGCTGTGTTTACATAATACCTTGCAAAAATTGTGATATGTTTTATGTTAGGTAGACTGGTAAGGATCTTTACGTTATCCTTAAGCAACATAAATATAGTATAAGAAGAGGATTAGAATCAAATCCCTTGTTTAATCATGTTGAAAATCAGGACCAATATATTCAATGAAGTAATGCCAATTCAGTTTTTAGCTGTGACTCCTTTACCACGAGAAATATTGAATCTGCTGTTATCAAATCCACAAAGAATTGTGTAGGTCTATACAAATTGGCTGGCTTTATTGTAGGCAAAAAATTTTAAACACATTCCTTTATTGTTCATATAATATAGATTTTATAACAAGCATGTTGCCAGACCCGAACACACGAACCCGAACAACATTATTCGGTAACGCTTCTTTATCAATGGTTACTTAGCTACGTCCCTTTCTTGTATATCAACTGACTGTTCTACGTCTTCTACATAATTCTTGTATATCCCCTGACGATGTCTTCATTACACGAAAATTCACTTTGGAACATATCGTGTCTCATTATCCTGTGTTTAGGGAGGTGAATGCAAGAGTTATGGAGAGAGGGGCAAGCATGCAGTCTGTTGTGGAAAGTGAGTCAGTTGTTGTTCGCTGATGATACAGCGCTGGTGGCTGACTCGGGTGAGAATCTGCAGAAGTTGGTGACTGAGTTTGCTTAAGTATGTGAAAGGAAAACGCTGAGACTACATGCGAGTAACAGCAAGGCTATTAGGTTCAGTAGGGTCGAGGAACAAGTTAATTGAGAGGTAAGTTCGAATGGAGAAAAAAAATGGAGGAAGTGAAGTGTTTTAGATGTCTGGAAGTGGATCTAGCAGCAGATGGAACCATGCAAGCGGAAGTGAGTCACAGGGTGGGGGAGGGAGCAAAGGTTCTGAGAGCGTTGAAGAATGTGTGGAAGGTGAGAACGTTATCTCGGAGACCAAAATGTGTATGTTTGAAGGAATGGTGGTGCCAACAATATCATATGGTTACGAGGCATGGGTTATCGATAGAGTTGTGCGGAGGAGGGTGGATGTTTTAGAAATGAAATGTTTGAGGACAATATGTGGTGTGAGGTGGTTTGATCGAGTAAGTAATGAAAAGGTAAGAGAGATGTATGGTAATAAAAAGAGTGTGGTTGAGAGAACAGAAGAAAGTGAGTTGAAATAGTTTGGTCAAATGGAGAGAATGAGTGAAGAAAGATTGACAAAAAGAATATGTGTCTGAGGTAGAGGGAAAGAGAAGCGGCAGACCAAATTGGAGGTGGAAGGATGGAGTGATAAAGATTTTGAGCGATCGGGGCCTGAATATACAGGAAGGAGAAAGGCGTGCAAGGGATAGAGTGAATTGAAACGATATGGTATACTGGGGTCGACGTGCTGTCGATGTATTGAACCAGGGCATGTGAAGCGTCTGGAGTAAGCCATGGAAAGGTCTGTGGAGCCTGAATGTGGAAAGGGGGCAGTGGTTTCTGTCCATTACACATGACATCTATAGACTGAGTGTGAAAGAAAGTGGCCTTAAGTCTTTTCCCAGCGGGGTGGCAACGAGAATAGGCAGCAAGGTAGCTGTCATGTGCAATGCACCGAAACCACAGCCCTCTTTCCATATCCAGGCCCCAAAGATCTTTCATTGTTTACCCCAGGCGCTTCAAATGCCCTGGTTCAATCCACTGATTGCACGTCGACCCCGGTATATCACATCGTTCAGATTCACTATATTCCTTCCACGCCTTTCACCCTCCCTTATGTTCAGGCCCCGATCGTTCAAAATCTTTTTCACTCCATCCTTCCACCTCCAATTTGGCCTCTCGCATCTTGTTCTCTCCACCATTGACACATAATCTCTTTGTCAATCTTTCCCCACTCATTCTCTCAATGTGTCCAAACTATTTCAAAACACCCTCTTCTGCTCTCTTGCCATTCTTTTCATTACCACACATCCTTCTTATCCTTTCAGTACTTACTTGATCAAACCACCTCACACCACATATTGTCCTCAAACATTTCATTTCTATCACATCCACCATCCTCCGTACAACTCTATCTATAGTCCACGCTTCGCAACCATATAACTTTGTTGGTACCACTATTCCTTCAAACATAGCCATTTTTGCTTTCCGAGATAATTTTCTCGCCTTCCACACATTTTTCAACCCACCCAGCACTTTCACCCCCTCCTCCACCCTGTGACCCACTTCCGCTTCCATGGTTCCATCCGCTGACAAATCCATTCCCAGATATCCAAAACACTTCACCTCCTCCAGTCTTTCTCCATTCAAACTTACCTCCCTATTGACTTGTCCCTCAACCCTAATGTACGTAATAACCTTGCTCTTATTCACATTTACTCTCAGCTTTCTTCCTTCACACACTTTACCAAACTCAGTCACAAACTTCTGCAGTTTTCACCCGAATCAGCCACCGAGCCCTCTCATCCAGAACAGACTGCATACTTGCCCCTCTCTCCAAAACTCTTGCGTTCACCTCCCTAACAACCCCATCCATAAACAAATTAAACAACCATAGAGACATCACACACCTCTGTCGCAAACCGACATTCACTGGAAATAATCACTTTCCTCTCTTCCTACTCGTACACATGCCTTACATCCTCGATAAAAACTTTTCACTGCTTCTAGCAACTTACCTCCCACACTGTGTACTCTCAATACCTTTCACAGAGCATCTCTATCAACTCTGTCATATGCCTTCTCCAAATCCATAAATGCTACATACAAATCCATTTGTTTTTCTAATTATTTCTCACATACATTCTTCAAAGCAAACACCTGATCCACATATCCTCTACCACTTCTGAAACCACACTGCCCTTCCCCAATCTGATGCTCTGTACATGTCTTGACCCTCTCAATCAATACCCTCCCCCCCCCCATATAATTTCCCAGGAATGCCCAACAAACTTATACATCTGTAATTTGAACACACACCTTTATCCCATTTGCCTTTGTACAGTGGCACTTTGCCTGAATTCCGCCAATCCTCAGGTACTTCACCGTAAACCATACATACATTAAATGACTATCAAATTACTAAAAACAAAAAGTTTGTCTTTATATCTGTTTATGCTGGTGACATTTAACAGGTCTGTGAGTCATCCTTCAAATTAATTTACTCTTACAGGGGCCACACCTAGATTATACTGAAACGTTTTTTAGTCATGATAACAGTGAGAAATGATAAACTTTGCGCTGACCATCATAACTTTTATATGTTAGTTGAGATGGCATGGGCAACTAAACCATAATTCGAAGATATGGGCTTGACGTCATGCAGCAAGTGATTGTGTCACAGCAAGCAATGCTAAGCTGCTGCAACACAGACATGAACACAATTAAGTTACATTCTCTTGAAAGGCATATAACAATGATCATTTTATGCAGTTGAGTAAAAGAACTGAGTCAAGATAACACAAGCAGAATACTCAATCTACAAAGTTTCAAAATAACAAGCAACAACATTTTTTGTCTAAAAAGTATACTAATATAGAAAGAAAACAGGTAATATTGTTTTCAGGTAGAGTTCTAGATGACTGGCTAAGTTGCCAAGAAGTATTACAGAAAGCTGGACACTTTCACTGATAAGTAAATGAATACATGAGTAATACCAACTGAGTGTTCATAGGAGCGACTATCAATGGGCCTAAAAGACCCACCAGTACAGTTTCCCGCTATTGCTTCATAAGGGTGGTACCAGGCACCACCTGCAAAAAGTTACAACACTTGTGAGAAGCCACTTTTAGGAGTACAGTCTCATCAAAGAACTTCTCACTCCAGTTCAGTCCATAAAGCCCTGATGCTGGAGTAGTACAGCCTTGGGCTGTAGGAGCCTTTAGAAAAAAGTCCCGGGTAATACCAGGTTTCTTTCACAAATTTAGTTAGGAGATAATCATAGATAAGCAAACTTCATAAGAGTCTGTAAATCATATGCAACCCAGTTGTGAATAATAAATTTGCTTCTATTTATCATTATGAGACAAGATAGAAACAACTCTACCTTTATGTTTTGAACTTTCAGTAACGAACAAATAACTTATATGAAAAACCATATATAAACACTCCTACAGACAAAGCAACTCACTTTAGTTCCCGTTTCTCCTCTAACTCTTCCTCGGATGACACTAACAATCCTTCATCCCTTACTAATCCCATGCCTCTTCCCGTAATCTCTTTTCGGACTGTCCGAAAAGTGCTTCTCTTTCTGAACACATGCAAGGTTTTGGTTCTAATGGTATCCATCCCCATGTACTGAAAGAGTGCGCCTCTGAACTTGCACCTGTGCTTGCTCGTCTGTTCCATTTCTGTTTAAAAACCTTAACTCTTCCTTCTTGGAAGCATGCGTTGGTACATCCCATTCCTAAGAAGGGTAACCATTCTGACCCCTCTAACTATCATCCTGTTACTTTGACATCTACCATTTCTAAAGTCTTTGAACCCCTCTTCAACTCCCATATCTTCGGACATCTTGAATGTCACAGTTTTCTCTCTAATCATCAGTAAGGTGAGATCCACTGTTTATATTCTTCCCTACGTTACCAATGTCTGATTATCATCCCTGAGAGATGCTGGGGAATCCTAAGTAGTTGCCCTTGATATATCCAAAGGTTTCGACAGAGTGAGGCATCTCTAAACTCTCCTCTTTTGGCTTCTCTCCCTCACTTTGCTCCCTCATATCTAGCATCCTTTCTGGCCAATCTATCATCATGATTGTTGATGAATCAGCCTCTCCCCTTTTCTCTAGCAACAATATTGTCTCTCAAAGTTCTGTACTGTATCCCACATTTTTTCTCCTTTTGATTAAGGATTTCAATTCTTCCACAAATAATGACATGCACTTATATGCTGATGACCCACCAATGCATATCTCCATTTTCCTTAATTTTGCTCCTTCTCTCATCCAATCTATGTCTCATATCAACACAACTTCAATAAACTCTGACTCGGACAGGATATCTCTCTCTCAAAAGTTCCTCACAATTTTCCTCTCCCCTATGACGGTTCTATAATCATACCTCTGAACTAATGAACATACTTGGTATTACTGTTACATCTACTGTATCTTGGAAACCCCACATTATGGAAATAGCTAAGTCTTCCTCTGAATAACTTAGAATCCTGTACAGATATCAAAATTTCATTTCTTCTGAACTGTTGCTCTGTTTGTACACAGGACTGATCCGTTCCTGTACGGAGTACTGCTCTCATATCTGCAGTGGTTCTAGCTTTGTGTACTTACTTGACAAAATTGAGTCAAAAGCGGTCTGACATATAAACTCTCACAGGCTAACTTCAGAACTTGAACTGCTACCCTGCGCCGTAATGTTAGTTCACTTTCAAACAATACTCGACAAGCTGCTGCGTCACATGACTACTGTGTGGCCATTCATACCTCAAGTTAGGGTCATTCTGACAACTGTTCCTTTCCCTAAACCTTGAAGCTTTGGAACTCTCTATCTTCTTATGTCTTCCCCAATAACTGTGACCTGGCACAGTTTAAAAGACAGGTTTTCCACTCCAAAATTTGTAAATACTTTCCTTTGTTTCCTCTTTTTTCCCTTTCATGAGCGTCTCTATATTTCTATTAAGATCCGGCTTTGATATGGGCCTCTGTCTGTTACTGGAGCCTCCAACGCAAAAGCAAATACACCAATGGCATAGCAAAACATGAAGCTAGAATATAAACACCATTCTAAAGTAAATCTTATAATCAGATGAAATAAACAATATAAGGCAAAGCTGCACATTTTCAAAATAACTCAACCCTCTTTTGTATAGATAAAGCTTTATATTATTTTTGTCACCATCAATACTAATGAAACTAATCCTCCAGAAGATCTTTTAGCAGAAACAGTCATATGGTTTCTCTCCTATATGAAAAGTCGTGTGCTGAACCAAAGTACCCGTCTGGGAGAAGGTCTTTTGGCAATGTGAACATTGATAAGGCTTCTCTACTGTATGAATATTGATGTGCTGCCCTAAAGGACTCCTCTACCTCTAAGTGAAGTTCTTTTGGCAATGTGAACATTGATAAGGCTTCTTTCCTATATGAACAGTCATGTGCTGCACTAGATGTCTCTTCAAGAAGGTTTTTTGACGATGTAAACGGCTATATGGCCTCTTTCCTGTAAGAAAAGTGATGTGCTTCACGAAGCAATTCTTCATGGAAAAGGTCTTTTTAGCACTGAGAATATTCATATGGCTTCCCTCCTGTGTGAACAGCCATGTGCTGAATCAAAGCACTCCTCTGGGAGAGGGTCTTTTGGCAATGTGAACATTGATATGGCTTCTCTCCTGAATGAATAGGCATGTGTTGCTCTATATCGCTCCTGCACGAAAAGGCTTTCTGACAATATGAAAATTCATATGGCATCTCTCTTGAATGTGAAGTCACATACTGTACTGAATTACCCCTCAAGGAGAAGGTTTTCTTGACAATGGTAATATTCACATGACTTCTCTTTTTAGAGAATGAATATGTGTTGCACCAATTCACTCCTGTGAGAGGTCTTCTGGCAATGTGAACAGCCATATGGCTTCTCTAATATATGAATAGTCATATGTTGCACTAAATTACTCCCCAGGGAGAAGGTCTTTTGACAATATGAGCATTCATATGGCTTCTCTCCTGTATGAACAGTCATGTGCCTTACGAACATAATCTTCATGGAGAAAGTCTTTGGGCTCAGTAAACACATTTGGTTTCTCTCCTGTATGAATAACTATGTGCTGCACGAAATTACTCTTTAGGGAGAAGGTCTTTGATAATGTGAACACTTATATGGCTTCTGATGAAAAGTCATGTGAAGCACTAAATTACTCTTCTAAGAAAAGGTATTTGGCACTCTGGACATCTTTATGGTCTCTCTTTATCAATAATCACGTGCTGCCTCAAACGACTCGTCTGAAAATCTCTTGGCACTGTGAAAATTCATATGCTTTTAACTTGCAGTAATATACTCCACAAAATGACTGCAAGTGATAAGGACTACTGGCAAAGCAAACATTGATATGGCTTTTCTTCAAAATGGACCTGTCATGCATCACGTAATTTTCAGTGGAAAAGGTCTTTTGATTCTGTGAAGACCCATATCTCTTTCATTTATGCATAATCATGTACTACAATAAATCATCCCTCCGAGAAGAAGTTTTTGAGTTCCCTGTGAACATTCAAATAGTGTCACACTTATAGGAACTTTCACGCACCTTCCAATATTGAAAAACTTTTCAACTAAGGAAAATTCTTGAGATTTTTTTCACACTCGTGTGGCATCATATGCTTTCCATAAAAGAAGTCTTAAAATTTGCTGTTGCTGTGAATGAGTGATCAGTTGCTCTCCATTATGCAACCTGGGACAGTAGCCCTATAGCAGACTATGGTGCCACATATGAAAATCTCAGATGTTCAGAAAGTATGCACCAAAGGTGGAGCAAATTATCCTGGCAAGGGGGGTTTGTGTAATATATAAGTGACTAGTTCAGCACGTGAAATAACATTTTCGTCACATCCTACCCCAAGGTTAGCTGCAATAGCTGAACGACTCACACCTCGTGTGTGTAGGAGTGGAGTAGCAGCTTTTTGTCACATGTCTGTCATCCCCAGTAATGTTTTATGAGGCAGGATTTTATCTCCTCCCCTCTAACTCACACAGTGAATATTCTACCTTCCAACCCACTACAAGATGTTCAGGTCTGAGTTTATTGAGGAAGCTATGTGATGACGAGATGCAGATCGGGTGAGAGAAGAGGGGGCAGAATTGAGGGATGTGGATGAATGCAGTGTTGAGTTGTCAGTGTATGAGTACATTGACTTATTGTGAAGGAGAGGAAACCGTTGAATACAAGGGAGAAAAAGTGTAGGGGACAGAACAGAACCTTGAGGGCCACCACTGTTGATGGAGAAAAGGGGGAGGCTAATCTATCAACAACCACAGATATAGATTGGCCGGAGAGGAAGCTAGATATGAAGGAGCAAAGTGAGGGAGGGAAGCCAAAAGAGGGAGCTTAGAGGTGAGACCCTAATGCCACACCCAGTCAAAAGCCTTAGATATGTCAAGGGCGACTACGCGACTCCCCCAAATCTATCCGGGTTGATGGCCAGACATTATTAAGATAGGGAAGAATATCACCGGTGGATCTTGCTTTACGAAAGCCATACTGATGTTCAGAGAGAAGACTGTGACTTTTGAGGTCACAGTTAGAGGGGTCAGAATGGTTACCATTCCCAAGGATGGGATGTATCAATTCATGCTTCTAAGAAGGAAAAGTTTTGGCTTCTAGACAGTAACGGAACAGAGAAGCAAGCACAGATGCAAGTTCAGAGACACACTCTTTCAGTACACAGGGATGGATGCTATCAGGACCTTGCTTGTGTTCAGAGAAAGAAGCGCTTTTCGAACAGTCCGAAAAGAGATTACGGTAAGAGGCATAGGATTAGTAAGAGGAGTATCAGGGGGTGAAGGAATGCTAGAATCGTCTAAGGTGGAGTTAAGGAGAAACAGGAACCAAAAAGAGTTGTTTTGTGTTTGGGAGAGACAGCTATAGTGCCGTCAGAACGGGAAAGAGAAGGAAAGGTAAAGTGACAAAAGTTGTTGGAGATGCCCTTAGCTAAAAACCAGAAAGACCTATAGAAAATATCAATGGATGAAGAGGAGAGATTATCACACTTTCTTTGAATAAAGGAACACTTCGCCTCCACAGATAACGTGTTTACAGCGATTACGGGCAGTGCTAAAAGCTGAATGGGAGCCAGTGGTGGAAGAGTTTTTCCAAGTCCGATATGCTGGATCCTTTGTCTGAATGGCCTCAGAATAGGAAAGGTTGAACCATGGATTGGATGATGTCGTCTTGGAGGAATGGAATAAATGCTTCCATTCCCGCAATAATACAATCTGCTATGCGTTTGGCGGAGACAGAAGCTTCACCACACAGGAGACAGTAGTTTACCAAAGGAAAATCAGAAAAGAAGTTATGTAAGTTATTCCAGTCAGCGTTGTTGAGATGCCGGTATTTACGTTAAGAATGTGCTGCTGGAGGGGAGGGTCCGTTATAATAGACACATTTATGAGAGTTGAGAGATAAGAGATGGTCTTGGCACTGGAGCCAGGACGATGAAACTTCAGGAGTCACGCTGGGGTGATGGTGGAGGCATCCAGATGGCGGCATGAGTCTGGTGTCACATCGCCAAGTCTTAGGAATTGGTGTGGTACAATTGTTGTCTAGAACGATTCAACTGTCTGACAGCTTTCTTGTGGTAATACCCGAGAATATAAGAGGCAGGAAGGTCAGGTCGTCGTAGTCAAATGTCGTAAGCTCTGACCTTTCTCCATGCCTGCTGGACTCAGAGCGGCTCTTCTCATGGAAAGGGTCAGATCATGTATTAAAGCGGCATCTTCTGATCTGCCACCGCCGAACATCGGATACAGATGTAACGGGGTAATACTACAGCTACGGCCGTACGTTGAGACACCAAACTCATTCTGCCGGGGATTATTAGGTCAAGTGTCTCTGTGACCTGCCAATAAGTGGAGGCATCGTCAGAAAGGTAACACTTTGTGGAACGACATTGGGTCGCTACACAATCTTGTAACAAATAAGATGATTTGGTTCTTTCCACTTTTAGAATACGTACGATTGGACCATCAGGGGACATTTCATTCGTGGTTGCCTACAAATGGTCCTCACAACAAAAATGCAGCCTTTTCTATTTTATCAGGTCTTGCTACTTTTAGCGGGGTTCTTGAAATATAAAATGGCTAGATATCGACAACAGTTTCCTTGGCTGCATAGTTTTACATGTGCTTTGACGAAGCTTTGTGAGTCATCAGGGCCGATTTGTTACAGTATTTCAATGTACACTCACAAACACTGTAAAGTGTTTGCATGATAATCATTCGGATCCGCTCCCACTCCATACCTCAGCTTAGGGTATTTCATCCAGTCTAGGCTGAATGCCTCCTGGTACCATATCTTTCTTTTTCCCTTGGAGTCGTATCATTCCCCAAAGGTCCAGAATTCCCAGAGGCACTCATTTTTCTAATGATATAACAGCATTAATCCACACCAATCCCGTAAATGGTCTAATGCGTAACTGAAGACAGGATGGCTGGTACCTTGATTGACTTACATAGAAAACTTACTATTGCTGAAGAACAAAGCGTTACTTAAACTACAACTTCATGCATATGAAATAAGTGAAGTTGTATAAGTACGATGACAGGATAAAACAGGCTTTAATAACGCAACTCTTCTCCATTACGTGAAGTAGCATCATAAAAATGTATCCCTACATCTTTGGGAGGAGCACTTTATAAATATAGCACCTTTTTTATAGGAATAACGTAATGTACATATCACATAGTCTTTCATATTCGTTAAAGTAACATTCTAAAAAGTGTTTGTCAACTCATTACGGTTCCTCTTATTAAAGTGGCCAAGTTCCTTGATAATTCTAAGGGTATTCATCATATCAATATAGAGTCAATTAGATTGACAGTAACGTAATATAAAGTACCATTGTCTTTACAGTTAGTTATTGTATGACGTAACCCTTTGAAAATTGCTTGGTTCCGTATCTCTCGTGTATGTTATTCATTTTAATTCGTTGGTATTTGTAACAGATTTCAACACGATCACTAAGTTCTCTTCATTCTCATACTGAATACAACGGTACACAGAAGGGAAACGCCACAATTTTCGGTGCGTAGTTAATACTGATTGCCACTGTCAAGATTCATGTTGTGGATGAGAGTGAAGATTATATCAAGTGTCGCTGTTGGCATTTGATGTGTGATTTTGATATGCAATGCTAGTACAGTTTTTAGTGATTACAATAAAGAGTTATGTAGTGTGAAATTGATTGAAAGAGTAACAGTTTAGGGGCACCACTTAAATACCATATGGACGTGGGAGGACTGCATGTTGATAGATCCCTCATACTAGTACAGTTGACTTACACTGGGAGAATATGATTTCAAGAAATGAATCTTATGGTTGATGATAGATACTGATGGTAGGGGGAAGGCCATAATGATCTTGGAAAATGGTAAACAAAAGTAGGGAACCTCCAAGAAATCAGTAAAACGTACTAATACCTCTCCTAATTCTATTATCAGCGAGGTTTATTATATTTTTGATGTTATTTGAAAAATAATGTAAATATTGTTATTCATATTTAGTTGGTGGAAAATGTATTAGGTAGATGTGCTTATTGTTTTCTTAATGTATTTTCTTGTTAAACTTGCATGCAAACAATATGGCATAAGGAGGATGACGACAATGTCTTTGGTACATTTTGAATATGATAATGAATATTAAGGAAAATCTCAGTGTGTTACAATATCCCGAATTTTGCTGAAATACACTAGAATGATATGGTGCATGAAATCCAGATCTCCTAAGTTATTTTCAAATGAGCTGGTAAAATACTGTGTGGTATAAGAATCGAGAAGAGTCATAGTGATTCAAGGAAAAAATAATTCGTTCATCTTGTGCTCTTGCAATGTCTCCCAGACGCTGATGTACATCTATATAGCGACATGATACAGTGAAAGCACTTTTTCCCCTTGTAAGAAACGAAAGAACATCATGAAAAACAGTGATACAAAGAAACAAGTCATATAGGTCTTAACTTAATCAGGAAGACATTAGAATACTTGTGGTGATAAGATAGCAGTATGTGCCAAAAGTAGCATTAACTGTAACCAGCTTGTTTATATATAGTGTTCTGGTGCCTTAGCTTTTTATATGAGGATAAAATCCACCTTGTACCACATGTCTCTATTACTTCTTTGCTTCTGAAGATATTTATGTCGTTTCATTTTGACATTTTTTTGTGATATTATGTGTATGTATTAGTATATTATTACTAATCTTCCGCATCTATATTACGCTATAATTATAATCATAGCTGAATGATGATGCAATGATTGATAGCTTATATATTTTTGTACATTTTACTTCACCACTTAAAACACACAAACACACACACACACACACACACACACACACACACACACACACACACACACACACACACACACACACACACATACACACACTGAAGTGTGCAAAGAAATGTATGTAATGGTAAGTGACATGTTGCACCAGTGTATTTGGCCCATCCTTTGTACCTAAAATACATTGATTGGTGACAATGTGATGCATGATGGTTTTATTGATGAATTATATGTACCACATTTACTCATGAAATATGCATAGTATGTATTTATGATAAAATTAATAATAATGCTTGAAGAAATATGCAAAATGATAACTGTGTTATGAAAATGAGAATAACTGATGCTGTATATGTAGGCTGGTTAATACAGTATATACAGGTGGTACAGTAAGCCATGAATGAAGAAAGGAATGCATGAAAGAGATGAGAATTGCATCATTTACTTATTCATGGAAGCGACTGAAGGTGATAAACATATAACTTTTTCAAGTGTTTGATTCACTAACAATATACCTGACAACCCAGGAGGAGAGTTGCCATTCTAATATTCACCTTGCTAACCGATGAGCAGTACAGCTGTAACACTTAAATTGGTTGAACTGAATTTGTGTTCAAGTGGCCCAGAATCAAAAGTCTTAAGCAACCCAGATGTCTATCCCAAGCTCTACTCACACACACTGTCAAGAAGTTAACTTCCTCATAAGTAAATGACTGGTTTCATTTTTACGTTACTGATTCAGCTCTTCTGTAAATATAGGATGATAATACAAACATTATAGAAAAACGTTAAAAAGATTATGGAAAAATAAAAAATTTCGAATGGGGAGTGTATCTGTAAATGTGATCCCCTGCTTACAACCCATGCAACTTACGACCATCCGTACATATGACCGGGAAAAAATGTAAATTAAGAATAAAGATGAATTATGAACTAAAGAGTCTTAGATAAAAGGTAAGGAGAAACTACAGAATCATATGATATAGCTGATTAATAAAAAAAACAAGATAATTATGATAGAAATCGAGTAAGATAAAAGAATGCTGCACAGGTATATGAATTCTACATGCCATGCTGACGTGGGTCTGACTTGCTTTCATTTCGAGATCTGACCAGTTGGTCAGAACGGAACTCGGACAAATATCAGGGAGGGGATATGACTGTAGGTTTAATTTGTAAAATTGGCCTTACTTGTTCAGAAATGGTAGACTTGTTAGATAAGAATTAAGAAAATATTTATAATCAGTTTCACAATGATTTTATTCAAAAGATGATAATTCCTGTGAAATCATCGTAAAGTTTCTTCCAAAAATTTTCTTTATCCTTATTCAACAAGTCTACCATTCCTGAAAAAGTAAGGTCAACTTTGCAAATTATAATTACACCCGCTACCCGACATGTGTCTGAGTTCCGTGCTGACCATCTGGTCAGATCTCGAAATGGACTAAATTCGGACACTTGTCAGTACGGTATGTAGACTTTGTATACCTGTACAGCATTCTTTTATCCTACCCAATTTCTATCATGATTATCTTTGTTTTTCATCAACCAGCTTTCCCCTGTGATTCTGTAATTTCTTTTTACCTTTTTTTTTAAGATTCTTCTGTTCATATTTCATCATTTACCTTTTATTTAAGATTCTTCTGTTCATATTTCATCATTTTTACCTTTTATTTAAGATTCTTCTGTTCATATTTCATCATTTTTTACCTTTTATTTAAGATTCTTCTGTTCATATTTCATCATTTTTTACCTTTTATTTAAGATTCTTCTGTTCATATTTCATTTTTTACCTTTTATTTAAGATTCTTCTGTTCATATTTCATTTTTTACCTTTTATTTAAGATTCTTCTGTTCATATTTCATTTTTTACCTTTTATTTAAGATTCTTCTGTTCATATTTCATCATTTTTTACCTTATATTTAAGATTCTTCTGTTCATATTTCATCATTTTTTACCTTTTATTTAAGATTCTTCTGTTCATATTTCATTTTTTACCTTTCATTTAAGATTCTTCTGTTCATATTTCATCATTCTTTATCTTTTATTCAAGATTCTTCTGTTCATATTTCATCATTTTTTACCTTTTATTCAAGATTCTTCTGTTCATATTTCATCATTTTTTACCTTTTATTCAAGATTCTTCTGTTCATATTTCATCATTTTTTACCTTTTATTTAAGATTCTTCTGTTCATATTTCATCATTTTTACCTTTTATGTAAGATTCTTCTGTTCATATTTCATCATTTTTTACCTTTTATTCAAGATTCTTCTGTTCATATTTCATCATTTTTTACCTTTTATTTAAGATTCTTCTGTTCATATTTCATCATTTTTACCTTTTATGTAAGATTCTTCTGTTCATATTTCATCATTTTTTATCTTTTATTTAAGATTCTTCTGTTCATATTTCATCATTTTTACCTTTTATTTAGGATTCTTCTGTTCATATTTCATCATTTTTACCTTTTATTTAAGATTCTTCTGTTCATATTTCATTATTTTTACCTTTTATTTAAGATTCTTCTGTTCATATTTCATCATTTTTTACCTTTTATTTAAGATTCTTCTGTTCATATTTCATCATTTTTTACCTTTTATTCAAGATTCTTTTGTTCATATTTCATCATTTTTTACCTTTTATTCAAGATTCTTCTGTTCATATTTCATCATTTTTTTTCAATTCATTTTTTTCCAGCTGTATGTATGGATGGTTGTGTCACATGGGTTGTATGAAGGGGATCAGGTCTACGAATACGCTCCCTGTTCAATATCTTTTTTTAATTTCATATATGATTATTAATTCTATCCCTGGAGGACAGGTGAGAAAGAATACTGTAATGATTCAGTCCATGTGGTATATATTCGACTGACTATATAAGTTAAATAAATCATCAGTTAAGCTGTCAACCTATCATTTCATCATCTGTCATGATTTCACCTCTTTGTAGATTTTTGTGTGCATTTCTGTATTTATACTGAAGTAGAATAGACAAGTAAAACAAGCTATCATTCATAGTTTCGTCACTAATTCATCATTGTAGTAGTAACAAAGATGGATTGAGATCAGTATTGATTAATAAGTATGTATAATGATATCACAACAAATTTCATAATGAAACTACATTAACGTACCGGAAAGTAAAGGACACATAGGGAACAAGAAGGATTTTATCCTCATATAAGATGCAAGTGCACCAAAATACTACCTAAACTGGTAGATGAGACTACCGCCTGCAGGGACATGTTAACACCAAGCTGTTTTTAGCATTTGCTGCTATCATACCAACATGCCTCCTCCACAAGTTTTTATTTCTCTCAGGTTTACTTAAGATATATATCACTTGTTTCTTGATTGTTTGAATATTCTTTTATTATGCCTATTCATTTCATAAAGAGAGAAATAGTGTTTGAATTTTATCATTTCACCATCTAAGACGTACATTGGTACTTAGGACACTGATCTAATGAGCACACAAAGGAAAAAATGTTTTTCTTTATATATGAATCTCTTTTTTATATTTTTCATCAAACATTGCTCTGCCCTACCAGCTTATTTGAACATAACTTAAGCAGTATGATTGGCATATACTGTGATCTTTAATATTTCAGCTATTTTAGCATATTTCAGGTTTTATCACACAGAAATCCCAGCCCCTACTTTAGGTTGTGTGATCTATTTGGTTCATTTGATATATACTGTTATTTTCATTTACTTTTATGGGGGTAGAATTCTTTCTTAGTAGGTACTAGTAGTAGTAGTAGTAGTAGTAGTAGTAGTAGTAGTAGTAGTAGTAGCAGTAGTAGTAGTAGTAGTAGTAGTAGCAGTAGTAGTAGTAGCAGTAGTAGTAGTAGTAGTAGTAGTAG
>NC_092231.1:32774870-32814870 GCF_036320965.1 Panulirus ornatus | reverse complement strand
GTAGTAGCAGTAGTAGTAGTAGTAGTTAGTAGTAGTAGTAGTAGCAGTAGTAGTAGTAGTTAGTAGTAGTAGTAGTTAGTAGTAGTAGTAGCAGTAGTAGTAGTAGTTAGTAGTAGTAGTAGTAGCAGTAGTAGTAGTAGTAGTTAGTAGTAGTAGTAGTAATAGACCACTGGGTCCTTTCGAGGATGTTTGTGATGGAAGATATCAAAACTTGTAGAATATGGTAGTAAAAGTTAGAAGGCCTACAGAAAATTCAACCACGGAATTGAATATCGTGGTAAATTTTGACTACTAGGAAGGATAAGTAAGGCCTTCACAAGTTCTTTTGATTTTATGAGTTTGTCATTTACTCTTACATTAATTCATATTTTCCCGGATATATCTATTTATGCATCTATCTATATCTCTGATGCGTGTTCCCTCCGGGAACTCCCATCAAGGGATGGCCATGGCAAAAGAGTCTCCGCTTATCCCTGTCCTTACATATCTCCCTCTCATACACCTTTCCACACATTCAGTGGAGTTGGAGAAGATATCCCTGGTTTTCAAGATCTTAGAGATCTTTAGAAGCATCAGGTGTAGATGCAACGTTATGAAATCTCTTGTACTCTGAATTCCAGGCTCAACTCGAGGATAATCTATTCTGACTCTTGAGGCTGAAAAGACTCTTCTCCCTTTTTCAATCACATACCTCCGTGAGCAAGGATTTTCAGCTCTTATGATAATCAAGACTAAAGCAAGGAACTGTCTGAGTCCTCAGCATGATTTATGCTGTCCTCTATCCATCAACATAAAGCCGAATCTGGAAGACCTCGGTGCATTACACATGACAGCTAGAGACTGAGTATCCATTAGAATATTAAATGTTTTCTTCCTTTTAAGTTTTTGCAATGAAGTCCATTTGAAGAAAGAAATGATCAAATTCCTGTTATTTGTGTGATCATAGAAAAGCATTATTATCGTAACTACGTTTTTGTTTACTAGATTTATAAGAAAAAAAATCAATACTCAGAAGGACTCGCTCATGGAACGATGTGGTATACCGGGGTCGACGTGCTGTCAATGGACTGAACCAGGGCATGTGAAACGTCTGGGGTAAACCATGGAAAGGTATGTGAGGCCTGGATGTGGATAGGGAGCTGTGGTTTCGGTGCATTGCACATGACAGCTAGAGACTGAGTGTGAATGATTGTGGCCTATTTTTTTTTCTTTTTATTTTGTATGTTTTCCTGGTGCTACCTCGCTGAAGCTGGAGGTAGGCGATGCTGTTTCCTGTAGGGCTGGGTAGCACCAGGAATGGAGGAAGGCAATCAAGTTTGAATATATACATGTGTATATATGTATATGTCTGTGTGTGTGTATGTCTTTGTATGTATATGTTGATATGTATATGTATATTTGTGTATATGAGCATTTATGTGTATATATATATATATATATATATATATATATATATATATATATATATATATATATATATATATATATATATATATATATATATATATATTGTTACGAAGACGTGTGTGTTTGTATCTATTTCTTATCAGGGCGAGGAGTGATGCTTGACGCTGGCTCGGAGTTTCTGTCCACCCAGTATTTTACGAGAGTGTAACTACGCCGAGACTCTGGGACCCTCCAACCAATAAGAATTGCTCCTATATTTCTATAGCCAATCGAAATGTAAGGTTTATAGCAGCAAGGGCGAACGCTTGTCTTCTTGTACCCACTACACACGCTGAGACTCGATTCCTCTTTCTCCAGCCCAGCGAGGTGGGTGGTGTCCCCTGCTGTAAACCCGTAAGCCTGTAAGCCTGTAAACCTGTAAACCTGTAAGCCCGTTACCCGAGTGCTGTGCTATGAAGCCGTTACTGCTATAAGCCCGTTACCCGAGTGTTGTGCTATAAGCCGTTACTGCTATAAGCCCGTTACCCGAGTGCTGTGCTATAAAGCCGTTACTGCTATAAGCCCGTTACCCGAGTGTTGTGCTATAAGTGTTTACTGTGTTACATCAGATTTAGCTAAGTGTTTACTGTGTTACATCAGATTTAGCTAAGTGTTTACTGTGTTACATCAGATTTAGCTAAGTGTTTACTGTGTTACATCAGGTTTAGATAAGTGTAACAATGAAGTTCATTGTGTCACGTCAAGCGTAACTAAGTGTCACAAGAAAGAGACCTCCTGGCTTGAAATCTTATCTGGAATACTGACTTATGTTCAGTGTTAACGTAATGTTTCATGCTTGATTTATGTGCCTATCTTTGTACACTTGAATTTTTTCATTATAAGTAGATTTAATGTAATGCTGGTCTTTAATTCAATCCCACAACTTTATTATTGTGTTATCCCGTTGTGAAACAACAAATCTATAACGCCCTTGCAAGACAAGGGTCAGTAGTATTTGTAACAGATATGTTACTGGCTACCTGGCCTGAATAAGTATTGAGTTCGTAACATATGAATTGGCGACCTTGCCAGGATATTTCTTGCCTTAACGGAATCTCTTTCCTTTTCGTTAGTCATGCCGTTGACCAGCAACGCTGACGTTGACCAGTTCTGTCGATCTGAGCCCTCTCACGAGGACTTGATGTTGAAGCTTACTGCAAATAGGTTAAAATTGAATTATGACCGGAAAGCATGTAAAGTACAGTTGGAGACCTTAGTCATAAATCATTTTGCTAGTGAACAGATAGTAGATGCTGCGCCTGATGTTGACATTAGTGTCGACAATACCGCTCCATCATTGACGTCGGCCGAAGCCTCGATCCCTCCCCATATCCCTAGTGATGTTAATGTTGATCCCGAATACTAGCGAATTCAACTAGAGATAGCTAAGATCACTGCACAAGCACAACAAGCACAAGTGCAAGTACAGAAGGAGCAGACTGAGCAAGCTAGGTTCCAGGCTGAACAAGCTCGGTTAGCTCTCGAACGTGAAAAACTTAGACTTAACGCTGCACCATCAGGACCAGTGTCGTCTCGGTTGGGAGACTTACATCTCGTACCAAAGTTCGATGAAGATAATGTGGCTTCCTTTTTCCTTAAATCTGAAGAGACTGCCCTGTGACTGTTCTTGGCCGAAATCAGCCTGGGTGAGAGTTTTGCGGCCCCTCCTTTTTGGCAAAGCTGAATCCACATACACCGCGTTGAACGATGACCAGTGTGGTGATTATGAGGTCGTTAAGCAGGCAGTGATAAATTCTTATCATTTAAGTCCGGAAGCACACCGACTCAGATTTCGAACTAAGCATAAGCGCCCTGATCAAACCTACCTAGATCACTTTTGTGAGAAGTACAAGTTAGGCGTGCAGTGGGTTCGTTCTGCGGGAGCTTACATCGATGCTGAATCGGTCCTGAAACTATTTGTGTTCGAGGAATGTAAGGACGGTCTACCCCGTGATGTACGGCAGTACGTAATAACTAAATCAGCGAAGGATTTTGAGGAGGCTGGGAAACTAGCAGATGAGTACATGTTAGATGTCAAACTTGACGCGGGCAGGCATTCAAAGAGCTACGACGGCAGAAGGAGGACCAATGGTCATGTAATCCCACCTGAATCTGCTACCTTGCAGGTAACTCATAAAAGTCAGGGGAAATACTCCCAGAAAGTAAAGTTTTGCTCTCACTGTGGCAAGGCTGGGCACCAGGTGAGGGATTGCTAGGCTCGAGTGAAGGAATCCAGAGATTCTACCATGAGTAGACCGGTGAATCTCGTCTCAACTTTAGGTCCACTTGGTAAAGTAGGTGAGGCTGTCCCTGCTCTTAGGAAAAAGAGGGGTTGCGAGAGTGTTAATCACTTTGTAATTAAGGATCCGTTCTGTGGGAACTACAATGCGTTCCTGTCTGAGGGCTATGTTAGTAGATGTGGTGTACGACGAAAAGTGACCGTATTACGGGATTCTGGTGCGCTGCAGTCCCTAGTGTTGGATGGCTTGGTGCCGCGAGGAGAGTTTGGAGACCGAGTCTTGCTAGATGGACTGTCGGGTCCCAAGGAAGCTCCACTAGTCGATGTGAGGGTAGAAACAGATCTCTTCACGGGCCATGCTCTCATAGGGGTTGTAGATAGGTTACCTGTCTCAGGTGTGGACTTTGTGTTAGGCAATGACCTAGCAGGTGGGAAGATGAACCCAATGCTGGTGTTGCCTACGGGCCCGGTGGAGTCCACGGAGGCAGCGCAGCTTGATGAAGAAGTACTAGAGTTAGTCCCCAACCACGATGATGCAGGTCTATGACAGCTGGCACGGAAGGCCGTGTGCCTGAGGACATAGCCGTTGAAACGCAGGAAGTTAAGACTCTCCCCCTGACTGAGACCAGCGAGAGGTAGCTGTCTGATATCCTCTCCCCTGGTGTAGCCTCCGTTGAGACAGTGGACTTAAAGACTCTTCATGAGACTGAGGCCAGCGAGAGGAAGCTGTGTGATACCCCTTTTCCCTGGTGTAGACTCCGTTAAGACGGAGGAAGTGAAGTCTCTCTCTACGAGTGAGTCTAGTGAGAGGGAGCTCAGTGATACCCTCTCCCTTGGTGTAGACTCCGTTGAGATTGAGGATTTGTCTCATGCTCATTCAAGAGAGTCTCAGGAAGGAAGGACAATATGGCCTGACAAACGATCTCGTTCAAGAAGGTTTAAGGCGGGCGACGAGGTGTTGCTTCCACTACCGCAACCAGGGAAACCCTTGGCTGCCCGGTTTCAGGGCCCCTACACCATTATCCGGAGTGTAGGAGATTCAAATTACCTCGTCTCTACCCCCGATAGGCGCAGAGATTATGCCACGTCAACATGCTTAAGCCATATTTCAGTCGTGATCCTCCCCCCTTGGAACCGAAGGTGCCAGTCTGCATCATCCAACGTCCAGCGGTAGCCGTGTGTGACGAAGTCGACGACGTAGCTGCGAGTGCCTCGGAAGCCTGGGAACCGGATGGAGGCGCGAACGGGAAGTGGGAGACCAAACTTTCGCATCTATCGGAAGATCAACGTGGGCAAATGTCCGCCTTGTCAAAACACCCGGAGGTTTTCCGAAACACACCTGGACAGACCTCGCTCGCAACCCATGATGTGGACGTGGAAGCAGCCCGATCGGTTAAATTGGCTCCGTACCGGGTGAGCCCACAACGAGAGGCCATCCTCCACACTGAGCTGAACTATATGCTTGAACACGACCTGATTGAACCATGTCAGTCAGAGTGGAGTTCCCCTGTTACTCTCGTATCCAAGCCCGATGGGACCTATCGGTTCTGTATTGATTACCGCCGGGTTAAGGCGGTGACAAGAACTGACAGTTACCCCCTGCCGCGAGTGGAAGATTGTATAGATCGCGTCGGCAATGCTCGCTTCCTGTCAAAATTAGATCTCAGAAAAGGGAACTGGCAGATTAGATTGACGGAGAGAGCACAAGATATCAGCACCTTTGTAGTGCTAGGACAGACTTATAAGTGTAAAATGATGCCTTTTGGCATGAAGAACGCCCCTGCCACATTTCAACGACTTATGGACATCCTAATCAGAGACCTACCTGGTTGTGTCGTCTACCTGGATTATATTGTGATATACAGTCAGAGTTGGGACGAACATCTACAGAGACTTGACAACGTTCTGACGGTCTTGAATGAGGCTAACCTTGTTCTCAGTTGGGACAAATGCGAGTTTGTGAAGACCAAGATGCAATATTTGGGTTATGTGATCCCGTCAAGGTGAGCTAGCCCCAGGTCCAGTCTTTATCCCAGATGAGTGCCCCCCGATCTCGAAGAGAACTGAGACGTTTTATGGGTATGGTTGGGTACTATCGGATGTTCATTGTAAATTTTGCAACAGTCGCAACCCCTCTGACAGATTTATTGAAGAAAGATATTAGATATGTTTGGAATGAGCAATGTGAGACAGCCTTTCATCAATTAAAATCCATACTTTGTAATAGTCCTATCTTGCAGGCTCCTGATTTTGACCAACCATTCAAGTTAGCAATAGATGCAAGTGATGTGGGAGCCGGTGCTGTCCTCTTGCAGGAGGACGAAAACAATATTGATCATCCTGTAAGCTATTTTAGTAAGAAATTCAATCCAGCCTTAAGGCATTATTCCATCATTGAGAAGGAACTTTTGTCTTTACTACTTGCATTACAGCACTTTCATGTATATTTGTGCCCTTCAGGCCATGTTATCAAGGTGTATACTGACCACCACCCTCTAAAATATGTTAATATATTCCAAGATAAGAATCAAAGGTTAACTAGGTGGGCCTTGTTATATTCACCGTATTGCTGGCGAATAAATGTGTTAGCCGATTGTTTATCCCGCTCTTCAGGTAAGAAAGTTCCGCTTCCAGGAATTTTCTCCTTGAAGGAGGGGGGTGTTACGAACATGTGTGTGCGTCTGCCCATATGTTCGTGTATATAACGTGTGTGTGTTCTTGTGTATGGTGTTGCTGTAATTTCTTATCAGGACGAGGATTAAGGTCTTCCTCTGAGACTGGCTCGGACCTCACTTTCCACCGAGCATAAGCTTAATAATCCTGTTTTGAAGCCAGATGGCGACAGTCAGCGTACGGGGTATGTCATCCCGTACATCATCGCCGCTGTCGTAAACAAGATAACAGAGAAGGTTGAGCTTTAGGCAAGATGTGGGACAGACTTAGGATTCTACAAACCACCCAGCAGTTTCACGGTACCACCCTCCTCCAATCACAATTGGATCTTAGGCTCATAGCCAATCCAGAATAGCATTGTAGGGTAAGAGGGCGGACGCTCGTTCTTACTTGTAATAAATACCCCTGACACCCGCTGAGCCTCGATTTTTCCCTCTCTAGCCCAGCGAGGTAAGTGGTGTCCCTCTGTCCCAAAGCCTGTTACCCGAGTGAAGTGCGCGATATAGACTCTACGTTGTCGTACTGCATCTATCATTTGATTTCGAGTGTCATAGAGTATTGTAACTTGTCATAGAAGTGTCTAACAATATGTGTATCTTGAATCATGTTATCGAAGATAAACTGAATAAAGGAAAGAGATCTCCTGGTTTGAAATCTTATCTGGAATGTTATACTCATGTTCAGTGTTAACTTAAATGATCTGTGCCTGTTTCATGTGTTTATTTTGTACACTTTAGTTCTTTCATTACATGTAGTTTTAATGCTGGTCTTTGATTTAATCCCATGACTTTAAGATAGTGTTATCCTGTGTTGTATAACATAACAAATCTAGCGTCCTTGCAAAGACAAGGATCAGTATAGTATTTGTAACATATATATGTAATTGGCTACCTTGCTAGAATTAGTATAGAGTTCGTAACAATATATATATATATATATATATATATATATATATATATATATATGTATATATATATATATATATATATATATATATATATATATATATATATATATATATATATATATATATATATATATATATATATTCTTTTTTTTTTTTTTGCTTTGTCGCTGTCTCCCGCGTTTGCGAGGTAGCGCAAGGAAACAGACGAAAGAAATGGCCCAACCCACCCCCATATACATGTATATACATACGTCCACACACGCAAATATACATACCTACACAGCTTTCCATGGTTTACCCCAGACGCTTCACATGCCCTGATTCAACCCCGGTATAACCACATCGATCCAATTCACTCTATTCCTTGCCCTCCTTTCACCCTTCTAAATGTTCAGGCCCCGATCACACAAAATCTTTTTCACTCCATCTTTCCACCTCCAATTTGGTCTCCCACTTCTCCTCGTTCCCTCCACCTCCGACACATATATCCTCTTGGTCAATCTTTCCTCACTCATTCTCTCCATGTGCCCAAACCATTTCAAAACACCCTCTTCTGCTCTCTCAGCCACGCTCTTTTTATTTCCACACATCTCTCTTACCCTTACGTTACTCACTCGATCAAACCACCTCACACCACACATTGTCCTCAAACATCTCATTTCCAGCACATCCATCCTCCTGCGCACAACTCTATCCATAGCCCACCCCTCGCAACCATACAACATTGTTGGAACCACTATTCCTTCAAACATACCCATTTTTGCTTTCCGAGATAATGTTCTCGACTTCCACACATTCTTCAAGGCTCCCAGAATTTTCGCCCCCTCCCCCACTCTATGATCCACTTCCGCTTCCATGGTTCCATCCGCTGCCAGATCCACTCCCAGATATCTAAAACACTTTACTTCCTCCAGTTTTTCTCCATTCAAACTTACCTCCCAATTGACTTGACCCTCAACCCTACTGTATCTAATAACCTTGCTCTTATTCACATTTACTCTTAACTTTCTTCTTTCACACACTTTACCAAACTCAGTCACCAGCTTCTGCAGTTTCTCACATGAATCAGCCACTAGCGCTGTATCAGCAGCGAACAACAACTGACTCACTTCCCAAGCTCTCTCATCCCCAACAGACTTCATACTTGCCCCTCTTTCCAAAACTCTTGCATTCACCTCCCTAACAACCCCATCCATAAACAAATTAAACAACCATGGAGACATCACAAACCTCCAACAGCTAGGATCGAACCCTGGACCCCTGTGCAACAGGCGGGAATGCTACCGCAAGGCTATGGGCCTGGCTAATAGGAAATAACTATTCGAATACTATGTACTCGAATACCCTTCGTCTTACATTGGTGACCAACGGGGTCTACACCGTGTGAGCCTGATGGGAAATGACCGGTGTATGTATACGTTGAACTGTATAGGTATGTATATGTGCGTGTGTTGGCGTGTATGTATATACATGTGTATGTGGGTGGGTTGGGCCATTCTTTCGTTTGTTTTCTTGCACTACACAAACCTAGAGCCACATTATATCAAGGTTTGAGGATAGATCACTTTCTAGTCGTCCGTATCTCGTCGTTGTGGCTGGGTTGTCCTCCGTAGTAGCATCGAGTACTGGGAGCCGGAGGATCCCTATACTGTTGTATAAGGTTAAAAGGCTTGTAATCCCGATCGTCATTTGTCTGGTGAGAGTCATGTTATACTGATTCTTTATGTGTTACTTGGATCCCCTCTTCATCTCCTGTAAGTTGTTGGTGGTGTTTCTCCTGAGGTGCGCGTCACATCTGGATGATTCAAGTCATTCTGAAGTTTACAACCTGCAGCTGGGCAAACTAAAGTCAACAACACTTGTAGATGTATTACCTGTGTAGTAGTATTGGAAGTTAGCTTTTATGTTTCACTCTTCTTCACTAAACCACTACCTCCCTGGGGGTCAGGAAGTCTCCACTAACGGCTTCTGCTAATGACAAGTGATCGTCATAAGAAGAGTTAAGACAATAATAACTTTATTAATCAGAAATTGACTTATCTGTGAGGATGATAAGAGTAGACATGAGTATGAATCATTGTAAGTACTTTGTATTGGAGAGAGAGAGAAAGAGAGAGAGAGAGAGAGAGAGAGAGAGAGAGAGAGAGAGAGAGAGAGAGAGAGAGAGAGAGAGAGAGAGAGAGAGAGAGAGGGGGGGATGGGCAGGAAAACCATGGAATGACAATGCGAACAGAAAAAGTTTAAGCAATAGAAAGAAAACAATATTAAGAGGAAAAAAAATAATGAAAGAAAATAAGCCAAACTTGACGCGCAAGACAATCTTCCATTACCATGTAGTTAAGTGTAAGTGTTCTTATACATATCTCTCATGTAATGGGACATCTACAACAGTAACATTACTACACTGGGACAACTTAGGCACACTACCAGAGCATTACAAACTTACTGTGTTCTGCTGTGGAATCTATCTATCTATATCTCGGTCGCCCGTTCCCTCCGGGAAATCCCATCAAGGGGATGACCATGGCAAAAGAGTCTCCACTTATCCCTGTCCTGACATGCCTCCTTCACGTACACCATTCCACGCATTCTTCCTCTGTTTCTCTCCCTCCAGTACTCCTCTGCTCTGTTTCCTAATGTCACAGGTTGTCCTCCTCTCACACCAACCCCTTAATCGTACTGTCATACACTCTCCTTGTAAACTCCCAGTCTTGCATTCTTTCCTAATGCCCAAACCACCTCAAAGTATCACGTTTCACCCAATCTACCATTCCACAATTCATCCCCTTTGCATTCCCTGCCATACCACATCACTCATACAACCTGTCATTTCTTTCTTCATTCCATCTAGTCATACCACATGATCCTCTCAAATAACTCATTTTCACAGCCTAGATTCTTGACTTCTGTGACTCATCCCATGTCCATTTTTCGGCAGCACAGGTCAGGGTCGGGAGGATTTAAGCTGTCCCTTAATTCTTTATTCACTTTCACACCTAAGCTTCCACCCTTCATTATTCTAAGGGGTCATTGACGCTTCTACCCTTATCTCTCCTTCCATATCATCAAACTTACCCACGATATCTCATCAGTACTTAAATTCTGCCACCTTTTCCAGTCTTTCTCCCCCCATGTTTATAACAGTTTAGTACACCTTTTCTCACTCTATAGGGATTTACAAAGTCTATGCTTTCACACTGTTTCTTTTCAAACACAAAAATACTTTAATTTTACTCTTATATGTCTTCAGTTGCCTACGCTTACACACATCACAACACACATATAGTTGGAAATAAGCTTAAAGATTCTGTAGGTGAGAGGGACTTCGTCCCTAACCTGTCACCAGAGTCCCATATTAGAAGAATAGCCAAGAAGACAGACTGTCTGCTGGCAAATGTCAGAAGAGCTTTCAGGTATGTGGATAAAGAAATATTCAGATAGCTATTTGCATCATACTTAAGGCCAAAACTAGAATAAGTTTCTAAGGATTGTTCACCTTAACTAAAGAAGCACAAAGAACTCATAGACGAGGTCCAGAGGAGGGCGGCATAGATGGTAGTAGAATTAAGAGAGTTAATCTACAGGGAACGGCTGAAGGCTTTAGATTTACTCATCCTGGAAGAGAGGAGATCGAGAAGTGACCTGATCACAACCTTTAAGTTTTAAAAGAGGTAGCCGAAGAGGACAGTAAACAGTACTTTGAGAGCTATATGGATAGAGGCCATAACATGAAGTGAAGTAAGAAACTTGGAAATAAAGATATAAAGAAGTTCTTTTACAGTACGAGAGTGATGTGAAGAGAACTTATTGACTGGGGACATGGTTGATGCAGATAGCACACACAAATTCAAGAACTTGTATGATAGTAGAGTGTTCAAGAAATGGGGCCCCGCGAGTGTAAAACTTCCTCCCAGTGGAGTACAAATAGGTAATCAATTACGACCTTGTGCAAGTTTTCTTACCTCTCAGTAAACAACACTATCGTCCACAAACAGGCAAGTCACTAACCACCATAACTCACTAACACACTCTATATCTTCACTCTCCTTCCCTGGTTCGGCTTTCATCTCTCTTATTACTCCATCCATATTCAAAAGCCACGGTGACATCACACAACCCTGCCGCACACCCACATGTATACCAAAACTTTCGCTCAACTCTCCATCCACTCTTACACATGCGTTTGCTCCTCTATAGAAGGCTTTCCCATCATCCAACAGTTTCTCTCTACTCCATATATCCTTAACACATCCTATAGAGCATTTGACTTGACTCTGTCATACATTTTCTTCAGATCCATAAAAGCTGCATACAACTTCTTACCTTTTTCTAGCTACTTCTTCACAGTCATTCTCACCGCAAAGATCTGATCCACACATCCCCTACCCTTCCTAAAACCGCCTTGTTCCTCGTTTATTCTGCAGACAGTCGCTCCTATCACTCTCAATCAATGGTCTTGCATGCACTTTTCCTGTTGTACTTAACAAACTTATCTGTCAATAATTGTTACATACATCCTTACCACCTTTTCTTTTGAATGACGGAACAATGAAAAGCTTTCAGCCAATCCACAGACACAACCTTCTGCTTCCATGCTGAATTACATATCAAATGCATCCACTCTATCACATTTTCTTCTCCAAGAACTCTGTAAGAAGAGATATTGGTTCTTGATACAATGCCATTGAGGATCATAAACTTGGTGCCAGAGGAGGCTGGGCTGATGGTAGATAACGATTGATATTCGTCTCGTGTGTTGAGGAAGATAATGTGCTGTGTACCGAGGTTGTCTACTGAAGTGTGATGAGCGATGACAAGAAAGCATTTTGTCCTCACTCCTCCTGCACAGCAGGATGTCCCGTTCCCACTGGCTGCAGTGGTGGCGAGGGTGATACTCGTCTGAGGTCCTCGAGTGACAAGATACAGGTGTACGTGCGTGAGTCCCAGGACGTAAAGTTGTCTCCAGCTTTATCTTCCCTGGAGTGGAAAGTCTCCAGAAGCAGTTGTGAAGGCTAAGAAGTACATAAGTTGTTCTCCGATGAAGCAGACGGTGGAGATGATGAGGCCAGTAAGCAGGAGGTAAAGAGGACCCTGAAGGTGCGCCAGTGTCAGAGACTGTAGCTGTGAAGATGAGCCCTGGTGATGAAAACATAGATCCTGCAGCTGCTACTGACACTCATTATGAGTTAGATGAAGTTGTCAAGTCTATATCGTGCATGCTGATCCAGTACGTTGTATGCCTTATAGAATAATTGCAATTATAACATGTACACTCTCACCAAATACTTCTCAAACTCTGCAAGCACCATGCATTCTGAGACGTGCGAACAAAGAATTTGGAAACACCTCTCCCTGTATGGAGCAGGTGGTAGCCCTGTGTACCTTTGCTCTGGGTGGATGAATGAGGTGCCAGTGGATCATTATTACATAGGCAGTGATAAGTCTTGTCGCTTTATCTCGGTAATGCATAGCCCATATATCTTGAAGTCAGAGTAATATATCGGTTATGTAACCGTAGCATAATTACTAGGTAATATGTTACGGTGATAATGCTTCTTCGTCAGTACGGTGTCTTGTCGTTTGCTGGATGAAATCGTCTGGCACTAGCCGGAGGAGAGCAATTAGAACAACGATATTAGAGTCGTCAGCTCATAAGGGAAATGGCTACATTAATGAGACTGTTGTGTGTGTAAGATTATTTTGTAACCCATTCCGCCTGTGGACATATATCAGTCAGTTTGGCTGCTGTGGCTAACGTCAGTCCATTGTTTAAACCTATATATCATATAGCCATCAAAAAGATTAATATCATTTACCACAAATCAATACGTATCCCACATACCACATATCACACCGTTATATGGTTATGATTTGGATATGTATACATTACGAGAGGATGGTATGTGACTATCACATCTGCTCCGATGCCAAGTTCAACATAGGCTCGAAACGTATCATATACAGCGTCTGCTTCACTGAAGCCTCAGTTTCCCTCTTCATCATATCCGCGTTTGGCAACTCACCTCTCTGTCGTTTCTCATTAGTTTGGAGTATACTATGAATTTCACACGTGTCAGAGCTGATGATATGCCCCAGTAATACACATTCCGGTTTCAGGGCAATATTTCAACACAAATTATTCTATCATAAGTGACTATATATAACGAAATGCACCATATACCAGCGTTATGGCTTTAAAGTGCTTCATCACAATCAGGCATTACAACCATTCCAAGGTGACTGGCCACGATCGACTCATTTTCACATCCATCGTGGCCAAAGGTTCGAGAAGTATTAGTGAAAGTGTGCTTGTATTAACTGAAGAAATGTATACTCTCTCTCTCTCTCTCTCTCTCTCTCTCTCTCTCTCTCTCTCTCTCTCTCTCTCTCTCTCTCTCTCTCTCTCTCTCTCTCTCTCTCTCTCTCTCTCTCTCTCTCTCTCTCTTCAGAATTCATTTCCCTTCATTACCTCTTCAATTCCCATTTTGAACTCGCCCATCAGATCGCTGTACCATTTATGCACCAGCCCGGCCTCGACCATCCGCTGAAGGCCGTCGTCGAACTTGAACTTCCAAGGTGTACCCTTCTGGAAGACAAAGGCCAGGTTACCTTTGTAGACCTGTTCCTTCATGGTGTAGATGCGACTGCCGTGCCCAAGGTTGATGTAGAGGACCTCCATGTAGGACAGTGTATCGATCTGGGCGTGGGTTCCCGCCAGCACCATCTCAACGCAACCCTCAGCGCCCTCGTAGGGCATCTCTGGGATGAAGGGTGCCAGGTCCAGCTTGGCCCCTAAGGTGAAGAGCGCCCATTCAGTCGCCGTAGCTAAAGCCTCCGGGACGAACTCCCCGAAGTCGTGCATGCACAACCTGACGAAGATATGTTTCACGTTTTACACCAAGAGCTGATGATGGACATTGTGATGGGTTCCTCCTTCAAAAATAACCAGTTTGGAAGACAGCCAAGTTATCTAATGCACAACACAAGGTTGGCTCAGGTCAAGATAGACAAGATCAGGCTACCATCCGTCGCAGTGTTCCGACAGCGCCGATCATATTTACAAGGACAACAATGTAAGAACAACTTAAATACAATGAAATTCAAATAGCGGAAGACTATTGGGTGCTCTCGAGGTTGTTCGTGATAATGGAAAATATCAGTAACTCACAAATTTGTTTGATAAGAGTAGCAAGGCATACAGATGTTTGACAGAGACAAAACTGCAAGCTGTTCATGTAACAAAGGGGCGCTGATAATAATAATCGTGGACTAAAAGTGATATATTTATCAATTCTGTTATTAAAAGTGTCTTTGGTGTCTATGGTACTGCTTTCAGCGTCTCAAATTCTTAAATCTCTCCACATATTCACAGCCCTGTTGAAGAAAATGTACTTCGCCTAATTCAAATTGAAACATTTACATGGCTTTGAGTCACCAGAGATTATTACACCCAAATCTTTTATGTTATTTACACACGAGTTTCCTTCTCTTTTTTACCGCCGATATGTAAAACTTTACATACGTTTCATTCAGTTGTAGATTTATATCCAAGCATACTTTCATTTGCAAATTTCGACATTTTATGATGCAGCTCATTATCTAAATCATTGATATATATGAGAAAGAAAGCTGGCTTTCTAGTTTCTTATATGCCTCTCTTTCTTAAACAACTGGTATTTCTTTGTATCGTTGTTTATTTTTCCATCATTTTGGCTTTTATTTAGAAAAATATCAATTATGCATCAGCACATATTTTTCCTCTTCTTTTCGAAAGTTTTACTGAAACTTTTCCAAGTTATGTCCATGCCGTTTTCTTACATATCGTCCCAGCCTTGCTTGTGAAAATCCTTAAAATGTAATCCTAAGATTTGGTATTTCTTTAGCTACTTTTATGTGGACCAAAATCACATGCAATATCGAAAATCACTTCCCTCACTTAATCAAATATGTTCGCGTCTCGAGTATTTTTTTTTCTTCTCAACTAGTTGTATTAGCGCAGTCAAACAAATTTACATTGAGGGCATGCCAGAAGTTAGTGGAAATGGATTCCCAACTAAGATATCGCTATGTTAAAATCTCCCACTATGATCAAATCGCGTCCATTCCATATTTCTCCTAACTGATGATAGTGCTTCGTCTACCTCTAGTGTCTGTGTGGGGGACCTATAAACTAGCCTTACGCTACCTTCTTACCAAACTTATCATTAGTTTCTGCAAAAATTAAGTCGAATTACAACTGCTACTACAATTTTCATTACAGGATTAAAATGAGTTTTAATAAAAAGCAAGACGCCACTGTGAAGTTGTGTGCAGTAAAAAGAAGTGGAGCAGGGTTGTTCTGTGCAGCAAAGAAGTGACAACGAAGAGTGCTGGTAGAACGGTGGAACCGGGTACTACTGAAGCAGCAGTCGTGGAATAGAGTAATGCTAAGCCGAAGAGTCATGGAACGCAGAAGAGATGGGGCTGTGTTGTGGAGCTTGGTGATACTGAAGCAGGAGAGTGGTTGAACAGAGCACTGCCGAGCAACAGAGTGATGGAACAGTGTAGTGCATGGCTGCAGAATGGTAGAATACAACAGAGTGCTGGGGAAGTAGAGTCACAAAACAGAGTAGAGCTGGGGCGACAAAGTCATGAAACAGAGTAATGTTGTGAATGCAGAGTATCGGATCATGGTAATACAGGGTAAGCAGAGTTGTGGAACAGAGTAATGCAGCGGACATCCCAGTCGTGGAATAGCGAAGTGCTAAGGCATCAGATTCATATAACAAAGGAGAGTAAAGTAATGGACGAGACCATACCTGTATGGACTTTCTGCTAGCTCCTCTATGGTGTGAATCCTGAAAACCACAAAATACTTTACTGAAAGATCCAGATCTGCGGAACGCTTTATTATCTATATGTAAGATGCCTTTAAAGATATTGCTCATATACCAATAATGATGGTGTTAATAAGAAAACTGTACACATAAAATAGATATACAGTCTTGCAAGAAAACAAACATTTCTTCTTAATAACCATCCCATCGGACATACACACATCTGAAACCAAACTTTCTAGATATAAAAGAGTTACACTCTCGTTTACGTCTTGAGCATCACACATTCCTACAACACTACAACCCTCGTTTCATCATATCTCGAGGTCCCTCATGGCCACGATGAAAGAACTACAGTGTAAACATTGAAGGTTTACCGATCAATTGCCACTCACTTATCCGGATACACAGGTACACTCAAAATATCACTACAAAATGGCAGATGCACTTGCCCAGTGGAAGCAGTCGTCTGAACTGTGTAGGGTTTTCGTAAAGATTAGAAAACAATCCGTTTATACAAGGGATTGATTCATCCTTGCACTGAGTACAACTCTCACATCCTTATATATATATATATATATATATATATATATATATATATATATATATATATATATATATATATATATATATATATATATATATATATATATATATATATATATATATATTTTATTTTTTTTTCTATTTTGCTTTGTCGCTGTCTCCCACGTTTGCGAGGTAGCGCAAGGAAACAGACGAAAGAAATGGCCCAACCCATCCCCATCCACAATGTATATACATACACGTCCACACACGCAAATATACATATCTATACATCTCAATGTACACATATATGTATACACACACACACACACATACATATATACCCATGCACACAATTCACACTGTCTGCGTTTATTCATTCCCATCGCCACCTCGCCACACATGGAATACCCACCCCCTCCCCTCCCATGTGTGCGAGGTAGCGCTAGGAAAAGACAACAAAGGCCCCATTCGTTCACACTCAGTCTCTAGCTGTCATGCCAATAATGCCCGAAACCACAGCTCCCTTTCCACATCCAGGCCCCACACAACTTTCCATGGTTTGCCCCAGACGCTTCACATGCCCTAACTCAATCCACTGACAGCACGTCAACCCCGGTATACCACATCGATCCAATTCACTCTATTCCTTGCCCTCCTTTCACCATCCTGCATGTTCAGGCCCTGATCACACAAAATCTTTTTCACTCCATCTTTCCACCTCCAATTTGGTCTCCCACTTCTCATCGTTCCCTCCACCTCCGACACATATATCCTCTTGGTCAATCTTTCCTCACTCATTCTCTCCATGTGCCCGAACCATTTCAAAACACCCTCTTCTGCTCTCTCAACCACGCTCTTTTTATTTCCACACATCTCTATTACCCTTACGTTACTTACTCGATCAAACCACCTCACACCACAAATTGTCCTCAAACATCTCATTTCCAGCACATCCATCCTCCTGCGCACAACTCTATCCATAGCCCACGCCTCGCAACCATACAACATTGTTGGAACCACTATTCCTTCAAACATACCCATTTTTGCTTTCCGAGATAATGTTCTCGACTTCCACACATTCTTCAAGGCTCCCAGAATTTTCGCCCCCTCCCCCACCCTATGATCCACTTCCGCTTCCATGGTTCCATCCGCTGCCAGATCCACTCCCAGATATCTAAAACACTTCACTTCCTCCAGTTTTTCTCCATTCAAACTCACCTCCCAATTGACTTGACCCTCAACCCTACTGTACCTAATAACCTTGCTCTTATTCATATTTACTCTTAACTTTCTTCTTTCACACACTTTACCAAACTCAGTCACCAGCTTCTGCAGTTTCTCATATGAATCAGCCACCAGCGCTGTATCATCAGCGAACAACAACTGACTCACTTCCCAAGCTCTCTCATCCACAACAGACTTCATACTTGCCCCTCTTTCCAAAACTCTTGCATTCACCTCCCTAACAACCCCATCCATAAACAAATTAAACAACCATGGAGACATCATACACCCCTGCCGCAAACCTACATTCACTGAGAACCAATCACTTTCCTCTCTTCCTACACGTACACATGCCTTACATCCTCGATAAAAACTTTTCACTGCTTCTAACAACTTGCCTCCCACACCATATATTCTTAATACCTTCCACAGAGCATCTCTATCAACTCTATCATATGCCTTCTCCAGATCCATAAATGATACATACAAATCCATTTGCTTTTCTAAGTATTTCTCACATACATTCTTCAAAGCAAACACCTGATCCACACATCCTCTACCACTTCTGAAACCACACTGCTCTTCCCCAATCTGATGCTCTGCACATGCCTTCACCCTCTCAATCAATATCCTCCCATATGATTTACCAGGAATACTCAACAAACTTATACCTCTGTAATTTGAGCACTCACTCTTATCCCCTTTGCCTTTGTACAATGGCACTATGCACGCATTCCGCCAATCCTCAGGCACCTCACCATGAGTCATACATACATTAAATAACCTTACCAACCAGTCAACAATACAGTCAACCCCTTTTTTAATAAATTCCACTGCAATACCATCCAAACCTGCTGCCTTGCCGGCTTTCATCTTCCGCAAAGCTTTTACTACCTCTTCTCTGTTTACCAAATCATTTTCCCCAACCCTCTCACTTTGCACACCACCTCGACCAAAACACCCTATATCTGCCACTCTATCATCAAACACATTCAACAAACCTTCAAAATACTCACTCCATCTCCTTCTCACATCACCACTACTTGTTATCACCTCCCCATTTGCGCCCTTCACTGAAGTTCCCATTTGCTCCCTTGTCTTACGCACTTTATTTACCTCCTTCCAGAACATCTTTTTATTCTCCCTAAAATTTAATGATACTCTCTCACCCCAACTCTCATTTGCCCTTTTTTCACCTCTTGCACCTTTCTCTTGACCTCCTGTCTCTTTCTTTTATACATCTCCCACACAATTGCATTTTTTCCCTGCAAAAATCGTCCAAATGCCTCTCTCTTCTCTTTCACTAATACTCTTACTTCTTCATCCCACCACTCACTACCCTTTCTAATCAAACCACCTCCCACTCTTCTCATGCCACAAGCATCATTTGCGCAACCCATCACTGATTCCCTAAATACATCCCATTCCTCCCCCACTCCCCTTACTTCCATTGTTCTCACCTTTTTCCATTCTGTACTCAGTCTCTCCTGGTACTTCCTCACACAAGTCTCCTTCCCAAGCTCACTTACTCTCACAACCCTCTTCACCCCAACATTCACTCTTCTTTTCTGAAAACCCATACAAATCTTCACCTTAGCCTCCACAAGATAATGATCAGACATCCCTCCAGTTGCACCTCTCAGCACATTAACATCCAAAAGTATCTCTTTCGCGCGCCTGTCAATTAACACGTAATCCAATAACGCTCTCTGGCCATCTCTCCTACTTACATAAGTATACTTATGTATATCTCGCTTTTTAAACCAGGTATTCCCAATCATCAGTCCTTTTTCAGCACATAAATCTACAAGCTCTTCACCATTTCCATTTACAACACTGAACACCCCATGTATACCAATTATTCCCTCAACTGCCACATTACTCACCTTTGCATTCAAATCACCCATCACTATAACCCGGTCTCGTGCATCAAAACCACTAACAAACTCATTCAGCTGCTCCCAAAACACTTGCCTCTCATGATCTTTCTTCTCATGCCCAGGTGCATATGCACTAATAATCACCCATCTCTCTCCATCAACTTTCAGTTTTACCCATATTAATCGAGAATTTACTTTCTTACATTCTATCACATACTCCCACAACTCCTGTTTCAGGAGTACTGCTACTCCTTCCCTTGCTCTTGTCCTCTCACTAACCCCTGACTTTACTCCCAAGACATTCCCAAACCACTCTTCCCCTTTACCCTTGAGCTTCGTTTCACTCAGAGCCAAAACATCCAGGTTCCTTTCCTCAAACATACTACCTATCTCTCCTTTTTTCACATCTTGGTTACATCCACACACATTTAGGTACCCCAATCTGAGCCTTCGTGGAGGATGAGCACTCCCCGCGTGACTCCTTCTTCTTTTTCCCATTTTAGAAAGTTAAAAAAATACAAGGAGGGGAGGATTTCTGGCCCCCCGCTCCCGTCCCCTCTAGTCGCTTTCTACGACACGCTAGGAATGCATGGGAAGTATTCTTTCACCCCTATCCCCAGGGATAATAAATATATATATATATATATATATATATATATATATATATATATATATATATATATATATATATATATATATATATATATATATATATATATATATATATATATATACACATACACACACATTTGGAGAAAATTGGAGAAAAATGTAGCTTAGACATTGAAGCTTATTGATACAGTGGTTAAATTGATGAGAACTGCTATTGACGTTTGTGTAAATATATTATACATTTCCTTTTTCCATAGCCAGAGGTTGAACCATTATGTGACATTCATTTTTTCATTCATTTCAAGCTAGAAGTTTCAGTTTTCTAAATTGTTTCTTACATTTTTCATATGTATATATATGTATGTGTGTGTGTGTGTGTATATGTGCGTATGTATGTGTATGTGTGTGTATGTGTATATGTATATATATATGTATATTATCCCTGGGGATAGGGGTGAAAGAATACTTCCCACGTATTCCTCGCGTGTCGTAGAAAGCGACTAGAGGGGACGGGAGCGGGGGGCCAGAAATCCTCCCCTCCTTGTATTAACTTTCTAAAATGGGAAACAGAAGAAGGAGTCACGCGGGGAGTGCTCATCCTCCTCGAAGGCTCAGAGTGGGGTGCCTAAATGTGTGTGGATGTAACCAAGATGTGAAAAAAGGAGAGATAGGTAGTATGTTTGAGGAAAGGAACCTGGATGTTTTGGCTCTGAGTGAAACGAAGCTCAAGGGTAAAGGGGAAGAGTGGTTTGGGAATGTCTGGGGAGTAAAGTCAGGGGTTAGTGAGAAGACAAGAGCAAGGGAAGGAGTAGCAATACTCCTGAAACAGGAGTTGTGGGAGTATGTGATAGAATGTAAGAAAGTAAATTCTCGATTAATATGGGTAAAACTGAAAGTTGATGGAGAGAGGTGGGTGATTATTAGTGCATATGCACCTGGGCATGAGAAGAAAGATCATGAGAGGCAAGTGTTTTGGGAGCAGCTGAATGAGTGTGTTAGTGGTTTTGATGCACGAGACCGGGTTATAGTGATGGGTGATTTGAATGCAAAGGTGAGTAATGTGGCAGTTGAGGGAATAATTGGTATACATGGGGTGTTCAGTGTTGTAAATGGAAATGGTGAAGAGCTTGTAGATTTATGTGCTGAAAAAGGACTGATGATTGGGAATACCTGGTTTAAAAAGCGAGATATACATAAGTATACTTATGTAAGTAGGAGAGATGGCCAGAGAGCGTTATTGGATTACGTGTTAATTGACAGGCGTGCGAAAGAGAGACTTTTGGATGTTAATGTGCTGAGAGGTGCAACTGGAGGGATGTCTGATCATTATCTTGTGGAGGCTAAGGTGAAGATTTGTATGGGTTTTCAGAAAAGAAGAGTGAATGTTGGGGTGAAGAGGGTGGTGAGAGTAAGTGAACTTGGGAAGGAGACCTGTGTGAGGAAGTACCAGGAGAGACTGAGTACAGAATGGAAAAAGGTGAGAACAATGGAAGTAAGGGGAGTGGGGGAGGAATGGGATGTATTTAGGGAATCAGTGATGGATTGCGCAAAAGATGCTTGTGGCATGAGAAGAGTGGGAGGTGGGTTGATTAGAAAGGGTAGTGAGTGGTGGGATGAAGAAGTAAGAGTATTAGTGAAAGAGAAGAGAGAGGCATTTGGACGATTTTTGCAGGGAAAAAATGCAATTGAGAGGGAGATGTATAAAAGAAAGAGACAGGAGGTCAAGAGAAAGGTGCAAGAGGTGAAAAAAAGGGCAAATGAGAGTTGGGGTGAGAGAGTATCATTAAATTTTAGGGAGAATAAAAAGATGTTCTGGAAGGAGGTAAATAAAGTGCGTAAGACAAGGGAGCAAATGGGAACTTCAGTGAAGGGCGCAAATGGGGAGGTGATAACAAGTAGTGGTGATGTGAGAAGGAGATGGAGTGAGAATTTTGAAGGTTTGTTGAATGTGTTTGATGATAGAGTGGCAGATATAGGGTGTTTTGGTCGAGGTGGTGTGCAAAGTGAGAGGGTTAGGGAAAATGATTTGGTAAACAGAGAAGAGGTAGTGAAAGCTTTGCGGAAGATGAAAGCCGGCAAGGCAGCAGGTTTGGATGGTATTGCAGTGGAATTTATTAAAAAAGGGGGTGACTGTATTGTTGACTGGTTGGTAAGGTTATTTAATGTATGTATGACTCATGGTGAGGTGCCTGAGGATTGGCGGAATGCGTGCATAGTGCCATTGTACAAAGGCAAAGGGGATAAGAGTGAGTGCTCAAATTACAGAGGTATAAGTTTGTTGAGTATTCCTGGTAAATTATATGGGAGGGTATTGATTGAGAGGGTGAAGGCATGTACAGAGCATCAGATTGGGGAAGAGCAGTGTGGTTTCAGAAGTGGTAGAGGATGTGTGGATCAGGTGTTTGCTTTGAAGAATGTATGTGAGAAATACTTAGAAAAGCAAATGGATTTGTATGTAGCATTTATGGAACTGGAGAAGGCATATGATAGAGTTGATAGAGATGCTCTGTGGAAGGTATTAAGAATATATGGTGTGGGAAGAAAGTTGTTAGAAGCAGTGAAAAGTTTTTATCGAGGATGTAAGGCATGTGTACGTGTAGGAAGAGAGGAAAGTGATTGGTTCTCAGTGAATGTAGGTTTGCGGCAGGGGTGTGTGATGTCTCCATGGTTGTTTAATTTGTTTATGGATGGGGTTGTTGGGGAGGTTAATGCAAGAGTTTTGGAAAGAGGGGCAAGTATGAAGTCTGTTGGGGATGAGAGAGCTTGGGAAGTGAGTCAGTTGTTGTTCGCTGATGATACAGCGCTGGTGGCTGATTCATGTGAGAAATTGCAGAAGCTGGTGACTGAGTTTGGTAAAGTGTGTGGAAGAAGAAAGTTAAGAGTAAATGTGAATAAGAGCAAGGTTATTAGGTACAGTAGGGTTGAGGGTCAAGTCAATTGGGAGGTGAGTTTGAATGGAGAAAAACTGGAGGAAGTGAAGTGTTTTAGATATCTGGGAGTGGATCTGGCAGCGGATGGAACCATGGAAGCGGAAGTGGATCATAGGGTGGGGGAGGGGGCGAAAATTCTGGGGGCCTTGATGAATGTGTGGAAGTCGAGAACATTATCTCGGAAAGCAAAAATGGGTATGTTTGAAGGAATAGTGGTTCCAACAATGTTGTATGGTTGCGAGGCGTGGGCTATGGATAGAGTTGTGCGCAGGAGGATGGATGTGCTGGAAATGAGATGTTTGAGGACAATGTGTGGTGTGAGGTGGTTTGATCGAGTGAGTAACGTAAGGGTAAGAGAGATGTGTGGAAATAAAAAGAGCGTGGTTGAGAGAGCAGAAGAGGGTGTTTTGAAGTGGTTTGGGCACATGGAGAGAATGAGTGAGGAAAGATTGACCAAGAGGATATATGTGTCGGAGGTGGAGGGAACGAGGAGAAGAGGGAGACCAAATTGGAGGTGGAAAGATGGAGTGAAAAAGATTTTGTGTGATCGGGGCCTGAACATGCAGGAGGGTGAAAGGAGGGCAAGGAATAGAGTGAATTGGAGCGATGTGGTATACCGGGGTTGACGTGCTGTCAGTGGATTGAATCGGGGCATGTGAAGCGTCTGGGGTAAACCATGGAAAGCTGTGTAGGTATGTATATTTGCGTGTGTGGACGTATGTATATACATGTGTATGGGGGGGGGGGGTGGGCCATTTCTTTCGTCTGTTTCCTTGCGCTACCTCGCAAACGCGGGAGACAGCGACAAAGTATAATAAAAAAAAAACACACACATACACATACATACGCATATATACACACACACACACACACACACACACACACACACACACACACACACACACATATACATATGAAAAATGTAAGAAACAATTTAGAAAACTGAAACTTCTAGCTTGAAATGAAATGAAAAAATGAATGTCACATAATGGTTCAACCTCTGGCTATGGAAAAAGGAAATGTATAATTTATTTACACAACGTCAATAGTAGTTCTCATCAATTTAACCACTGTATCAATAAGCTTCAATGTCTAAGCTACATTTTTTCCAATTTCACTATTTTCTTGTCAAAGCACCATGTATGAAAACTATCACTCCAGTAACACAACTATAAAAATTTACTTCCCCTTTAAAAAAGTTCTGGGGAAGTCTGTCACGATACACTGCGGGACACTCTACCACCTGGCGAGGTTTGTGTTGCAATGGTTCTTGATTCACAAACGTAGTAGCATCACTGGTAGGCCAAGGTAGTTCCGTTGGCGAAGAGGAGCTCATGAAACATGTCGGAAAGCATGCTATATATATATATATATATATATATATATATATATATATATATATATATATATATATATATATATATATATATATATATATATATGTATACATTAATTTTATTGATTTATATTTTTTTCATTTTGCTTTGTCGCTGTCTTCCGCGTTAACGAGGCAGCGCAAGGAAACAGACGAAAGAGTGGCCCAACCCACCCATATACACATGTATATACATACACCTCCACACACGGAAAATATATACCTATCCATCGCAATGTATATATATATAATATATATATATATATATATATATATATATATATATATATATATATTTTTTTTTTTTTTTTTTGCTTTGTCGCTGTCTCCCGCGTTTGCGAGGTAGCGCAAGGAAACAGACGAAAGAAATGGCCCAACCCACCCCCATACCCATGTATATACATACGTCCACACACGCAAATATACATACCTACACAGCTTTCCATGGTTTACCCCAGACGCTTCACCTGCCCTGATTCAATCCACTGACAGCACGTCAACCCCGGTATACCACATCGCTCCAATTCACTCTATTCCTTGCCCTCCTTTCACCCTCCTGCATGTTCAGGCCCCGATCACACAAAATCTTTTTCACTCCATCTTTCCACCTCCAATTTGGTCTCCCTCTTCTCCTCGTTCCCTCCACCTCCGACACATATATCCTCTTGGTCAATCTTCCCTCACTCATTCTCTCCATGTGGCCAAACCATTTCAAAACACCCTCTTCTGCTCTCTCAACCACGCTCTTTTTATTTCCACACATCTCTCTTACCCTTACGTTACTTACTCGATCAAACCACCTCACACCACACATTGTCCTCAAACATCTCATTTCCAGCACCTCCATCCTCCTGCGCACCACTCTATCCATGACCCACGCCTCGCAACCATACAACATTGTTGGAACCACTATTCCTTCAAACATACCCATTTTTGCTTTCCGAGATAATGTTCTCGAATTCCACACATTCTTCAAGGCTCCCAGAATTTTCGCCCCCTCCCCCATCCTATGATCCACTTCCGCTTCCATGGTTCCATCCGCTGCCAGATCCACTCCCAGATATCTAAAACACTTTACTTCCTCCAGTTTTTCTCCATTCAAACTCACCTCCCAATTGACTTGACCCTCAACCCTACTGTACCTAATAACCTTGATTTTATTCACATTTACTCTTAACTTTCTTCTTTCACACACTTTACCAAACTCAGTCACCAAGTTTGTTGAATGTGTTTGATGATAGAGTGGCAGATATAGGGTGTTTTGGTCGAGGTGGTGTGCAAAGTGAGAGGGTTAGGGAAAATGATTTGGTAAACAGAAAAGAGGTAGTAAAAGCTTTGCGGAAGATGAAAGCCGGCAAGGCAGCAGGTTTGGATGGTATTGCAGTGGAATTTATTAAAAAAGGGGGTGACTGTATTGTTGACTGGTTGGTAAGGTTATTTAATGTATGTATGACTCATGGTGAGGTGCCTGAGGATTGGCGGAATGCGTGCATAGTGCCATTGTACAAAGGCAAAGTGGATAAAAGTGAGTGCTCAAATTACAGAGGTATAAGTTTGTTGAGTATTCCTGGTAAATTATATGGGAGGGTACTGATTGAGAGGGTGAAGGCATGTACAGAGCATCAGATTGGGGAAGAGCAGTGTGGTTTCAGAAGTGGTAGAGGATGTGTGGATAAGGTGTTTGCTTTGAAGAATGTATGTGAGAAATACTTAGAAAAGCAAATGGATTTGTATGTAGCATTTATGGATCTGGAGAAGGCATATGATAGTTAATAGAGATGCTCTGTGGAAGGTATTAAGAATATATGGTGTGGGAGGCAAGTTGTTAGAAGCAGTGAAAAGTTTTTATCGAGGATGTAAGGCATGTGTAAGTGTAGGAAGAGAGGAAATTGATTGGTTCTCAGTGAATGTAGGTTTGCGGCAGGGGTGTGTGACGTCTCCATGGCTGTTTAATTTGTTTATGGATGGGGTTGTTAGGGAGGTAAATGCAAGAGTTTTGGAAAGAGGGGCAAGTATGAAGTCTGTTGGGGATGAGAGAGCTTGGGAAGTGAGTCAGTTGTTGTTCGCTGATGATACAGCGCTGGTGGCTGATATATATATATATATATATATATATATATATATATATATATATATATATATATATATATATATATATATATATATATATATGTATATATATATATATATATATATATATATATATATATATATATATATATATATATATATATATATATATACATATATATATATATATATATATATATATATATATATATATATATATATATATATATATATATATATATATATATACATAATTATATTTATTTATTTATTTATCTTATTTTTTTTGCTTTGTCGCTGTCTCCCGCGTTTGCGAGGTCGCGCAAGGAAACACATGAAAGAAATGGCCCAACGCACCCCAATACACATGTATATACATGCACGTCCACACACGCAAATATACATATCTATACATCTCAATGTTAACATATATATACACACACAGACACCTATATACCCATGCACACAATTCACAATGTCTGCCTTTATTCATTCCCATCGGCACCTCGCCACAAATGGAATACCATCCCCCTCCCCCATCATGTGTGCGAGGTAGAGCTAGGAAAAGACAACAAAGGCCCCATTCGTTTACACTCAGTCTCTAGCTGTCATGCAATAATGCCCGACACCACAGCTCCCTTTCCACATCCAGGCCCCACACAACTTTCCATGGTTTACCCCAGACGGTTCACATGTCCTGATTCAATCCACTGACAGCACGTCAACCCCGGTATACCACATCGATCCAATTCATTCTATTACTTGCCCGCCTTTCACCTCCTGCATATTCTGGCCCCGATCACACAAAATATTTTTCACTCCATCTTTCCACCTCCAATTTGCTCTACCACTTCTCCTCGTTCCCTCCACCTCCGACACATATATCCTCTTGGACAATCTTTCCTCACTCATTCTCTCCATGTGCCCAAACCATTTCAAAACACCCTCTTCTGCTCTCTCAACCACGCTCTTTTTAATTCCACACATCTCTCTTACCCTTAAATATTTACTCGTTCAAACCACCTCACACCACACTTTGTCCTCAAACATCTCATTTCCAGCACATCCACCCACCTGCGCACAACTCTATCCATAGCCCACGCCTCGCAACCATACAACATTGTTGGAACCACTATTCCTTCAAACATACCCATTTTTGCTTTCCGAGATAATGTTCTCGACTTCCACACATTCTTCAAGGCTCCCAGAATTTTCGCCCCCTCCCCCATCCTATGATCCACTTCCGCTTCCATGGTTCCATCCGCTGCCAGATCCACTCCCAGATATCTAAAACACTTTACTTCCTCCAGTTTTTCTCCATTCAAACTCACCTCCCAATTGACTTGACCCTCAACCCTACTGTACCTAATAACCTTGATTTTATTCACATTTACTCTTAACTTTCTTCTTTCACACACTTTACCAAACTCAGTCACCAAGTTTGTTGAATGTGTTTGATGATAGAGTGGCAGATATAGGGTGTTTTGGTCGAGGTGGTGTGCAAAGTGAGAGGGTTAGGGAAAATGATTTGGTAAACAGAAAAGAGGTAGTAAAAGCTTTGCGGAAGATGAAAGCCGGCAAGGCAGCAGGTTTGGATGGTATTGCAGTGGAATTTATTAAAAAAGGGGGTGACTGTATTGTTGACTGGTTGGTAAGGTTATTTAATGTATGTATGACTCATGGTGAGGTGCCTGAGGATTGGCGGAATGCGTGCATAGTGCCATTGTACAAAGGCAAAGTGGATAAAAGTGAGTGCTCAAATTACAGAGGTATAAGTTTGTTGAGTATTCCTGGTAAATTATATGGGAGGGTACTGATTGAGAGGGTGAAGGCATGTACAGAGCATCAGATTGGGGAAGAGCAGTGTGGTTTCAGAAGTGGTAGAGGATGTGTGGATAAGGTGTTTGCTTTGAAGAATGTATGTGAGAAATACTTAGAAAAGCAAATGGATTTGTATGTAGCATTTATGGATCTGGAGAAGGCATATGATAGTTAATAGAGATGCTCTGTGGAAGGTATTAAGAATATATGGTGTGGGAGGCAAGTTGTTAGAAGCAGTGAAAAGTTTTTATCGAGGATGTAAGGCATGTGTAAGTGTAGGAAGAGAGGAAATTGATTGGTTCTCAGTGAATGTAGGTTTGCGGCAGGGGTGTGTGACGTCTCCATGGCTGTTTAATTTGTTTATGGATGGGGTTGTTAGGGAGGTAAATGCAAGAGTTTTGGAAAGAGGGGCAAGTATGAATTCTGTTGGGGATGAGAGAGCTTGGGAAGTGAGTCAGTTGTTGTTCGCTGGTGATACAGCGCTGGTGGCTGATATATATATATATATATATATATATATATATATATATATATATATATATATATATATATATATATATATATATATATATATATATATATATATATATATATACATAATTATATTTATTTATTTATTTATCTTATTTTTTTTGCTTTGTCGCTGTCTCCCGCGTTTGCGAGGTCGCGCAAGGAAACACATGAAAGAAATGGCCCAACCCACCCCAATACACATGTATATACATGCACGTCCACACACGCAAATATACATATCTATACATCTCAATGTTAACATATATATTCACACACAGACACCTATATACCCATGCACACAATTCACAATGTCTGCCTTTATTCATTCCCATCGGCACCTCGCCACAAATGGAATACCATCCCCCTCCCCCATCATGTGTGCGAGGTAGAGCTAGGAAAAGACAACAAAGGCCCCATTCGTTTACACTCAGTCTCTAGCTGTCATGCAATAATGCCCGACACCACAGCTCCCTTTCCACATCCAGGCCCCACACAACTTTCCATGGTTTACCCCAGACGGTTCACATGTCCTGATTCAATCCACTGACAGCACGTCAACCCCGGTATACCACATCGATCCAATTCATTCTATTACTTGCCCGCCTTTCACCTCCTGCATGTTCTGGCCCCGATCACACAAAATATTTTTCACTCCATCTTTCCACCTCCAATTTGCTCTACCACTTCTCCTCGTTTCCTCCACCTCCGACACATATATCCTCTTGGACAATCTTTCCTCACTCATTCTCTCCATGTGCCCAAACCATTTCAAAACACCCTCTTCTGCTCTCTCAACCACGCTCTTTTTAATTCCACACATCTCTCTTACCCTTAAATATTTACTCGTTCAAACCACCTCACACCACACTTTGTCCTCAAACATCTCATTTCCAGCACATCCACCCACCTGCGCACAACTCTATCCATAGCCCACGCCTCGCAACCATACAACATTGTTGGAACCACTATTCCTTCAAACATACCCATTTTTGCTTTCCGAGATAATGTTCTCGACTTCCACACATTCTTCAAGGCTCCCAGGATTTTCGCCCCCTTCCCCACCCTATGATTCACTTCCGCTTCCGTGGTTCCATCCGCTGCCAGATCCACTCCCAGATATCTAAAACACTTTACTTCCTCCAGTTATTCTCCATTCAAACTTACCTCCCAATTGACTTGACCCTCAACCCTACTGTACCTAATAACCTTGCTCTTATTCACATTTACTCTTAACTTTCTTCTTTCACACACTTTCCCAAACTCAGTCAACAGCTTCTGCAGTTTCTCACATGAATCAGCCACCAGCACTGTATCATCAGCGAACAACTGACTCACTTCCCAAGATCTCTCATCCACAACAGACTTCATACTTGCCACTCATTCCAAAACTCTTGCATTCACCTTCCTAACAACCCCATCCATAAACAAATTAAACAACCATGGAGACATCACACACCCCTGCCGCAAACCTACATTCACTGAGAACCAATCACTTTCCTCTCTTCCTACACGTACACAAGCCTGACATCCTCAATAAAAACTTTTCACTGCTTCTAACAACTTACCTCCCACACCATATATTCTTAATACCTTCCACAGAGCATCTCTATCAACTATATCTCTATATGCCTTCTCCAGATCCATAAATGCTACATACAAATCCATTTGCTTTTCTAAGTATTTCTCACATACATTCTTCAAATCAAACACCTGATCCACACATCCTCTACCACTTCTGAAACAACACTTCTCTTCCCCAGTCTGATGCATTAAATAACCTTACCAACCAGTCAACAATACAGTCACCCCTTTTTTTAATAGATTCCACTGCAATACAATCCAAACCTGCTGCCTTGCCGGCTTTCATCTTCCGCAAAGCTTTTACTACCTCTTCTCTGTTTACCAAATCATTTTCCCTAACCCTCTCACTTTGCACACCACCTCGACCAAGACACCCTATATCTGCCACTCTATCATCAAACACATTCAACAAAGTTTCAAAATACTCACTCCATCTCCTTCTCACATCCCCACTACTTGTTATCACCTCCCCATTTGCGCCCTTCACTGAAGTTCCCATTTGCTCCCTTGTCTTACGCACTTTATTTACCTCCTTCCAGAACATCTTTTTATTCTCCCTAGAATTCAATGATACTCTCTCACCCCAACTCTCATTTGCCCTCTTTTTCCCCTCTTGCACCTTTCTCTTGACCTCCTGTCTCTTTCTTTTATACATCTCCCACTCAACTGCATTTTTTCCCTGCAAAAATCGTCCAAATGCCTCTCTCTTCTCTTTCACTAATAATCTTACTTCTTCATCCCACCACTCACTACCCTTTTTAATCAACCCACCTCCCACTCTTCTCATGCCACAAGCATCTTTTGCGCAATCCATCACTGATTCCCTAAATATATCCCATTCCTCCCCCACTCCCCTTACTTCCATTGTTCTCACCTTTTTCCATTCTGTACTCAGTCTCTCCTGGTACTTCCTCACACAAGTCTCCTTCCCAAGCTCACTTACTCTCACCACCCTCTTCACCCCAACATTCGCTCTTCTTTTCTGAAAACCCATACAAATCTTCACCTTAGCCTCCACAAGATAATGATCAGACATCCCTCCAGTTGCACCTCTCAGCACATTAACATCCAAAAGTATCTCTTTCGCGCGCCTGTCAATTAACACGTAATCCAATAACGCTCTCTGGCCATCTCTCCTACTTACATAAGTATACTTATGTATATCTCGCTTTTTAAACCAGGTATTCCCAATCATCAGTCCTTTTTCAGCACATAAATCTACAAGCTCTTCACCATTTCCATTTACAACACTGAACACCCCATGTATACCAATTATTCCCTCAACTGCCACATTACTCACCTTTGCATTCAAATCACCCATCACTATAACCCGGTCTCGTGCATCAAAACCACTAACACACTCATTCAGCTGCTCCCAAAACACTTGCCTCTCATGATCTTTCTTCTCATGCCCAGGTGCATATGCACCAATAAATACCCATCTTTCTCCATCAACTTTCAGTTTTACCCATATTAATCGAGAATTTACTTTCTTACATTCTATCACATACTCCCACAACTCCTGTTTCAGGAGTACTGCTACTCCTTCCCTTGCTCTTGTCCTCTCACTAACCCCTGACTTTACTCCCAAGACATTCCCAAACCCCTCTTCCCCTTTACCCTTGAGCTTCGTTTCACTCAGAGCCAAAACATCCAGGTTCCTCTCCTCAAACATACTACCTATCTCTCCTTTTTTCACATCTTGGTTACATCCACACACATTTAGACACCCCAGTCTGAACCTTCGAGGAGGATGAGCACTCCCCGCGTGACTCCTTCTTCTGTTTCCCATTTTAGAAAGTTAAAAAATACAAGGAGGGGAGGATTTCTGGCCCCCCGCTCCCGTCCCCTCTAGTCGCCTTCTAGGACACGCGAGGAATGCGTGGGAAGTATTCTTTCACCCTTATCCCCAGGGATAATATATATATATATATATATATATATATATATATATATATATATATATATATATATATACATATATATATACATACACATACATACGCACATATACACACACACACACATATACATATATAAACATATGAAAAATGTAAGAAACAATTTAGAAAACTGAAACTTCTAGCTTGAAATGAAATGAAAAAATGAATGTCACATAATGGCTCAAACTCTGGCTATGGAAAAGGGAAATGTATAATTCATTTACACAAACGTCAATAGCATAGAGAGATGCATCAGTATAATGAAATACTGAAAAAACACACTTCTTTTTATAATACTTTGAGGTTGAAGCCCTAGTTTCTATGGAAATTTTAGCAAATGCTCCCCAACTAGTAATTCTACTGTTCTTCCATCACCATCAATTTTTCAAAGAAGTGTGTTCAACAAAAAGACAATCAACCACAAAAAAAGGAACTTAGATAAGTGAACATGCACTCAAGTATGCCTATAACAAAAACTAAAATCAATTAATCTCTAAAGCCCATAACATGGGCAGATGAAACAATGCACTTTTTCTGATGTTCACTCTGCAGTAAGGAAAAAGTTGACTCCCGACTTCAAGAAAAGCTGATTTAGCAAGCTGCAACTCAATTGAAAACAATAGAATTGCACTACCTGCAACCAATGTATCACAGAGAAAATAAATCTAACAATTATAGATGATGTATTGTCATAACTTCACGAACATACTGGTACACAATATCTGAAAGGCACTGATATCCGAGTTATATATATATATATATATATATATATATATATATATATATATATATATATATATATATATATATATATATATATATATATATATATATATATATATATATAGCGTTAGTGAGATGGTCTTGGTTAGAGTATTCAGTTGACCGCCTCGTCTCAGGTACCATAAAACGGTTGCCATTTCTAAGGAAGTGATACTTAATTCATACATTGAGAAACAATGATAAAGTTAGTACAATAATATAACATACAGACATTGTATGTTAGGCAGTGGTCAAGGATATTCATTTCAAGGATCTGGAAGCATCTTACTGGTAATCCTTTGGGGGATTATCTGGACAGATACAGAAGAAGAGAAGCCCGAGTTGTGTGAGACTGAATTGCTGGGTTGAATGTGGATCCACTGCCACAACCAGGACCCATGCGTGGTCGATAATGGCCAACCCGTGAATACGTCACGATAACTAATTGAATTGGTCGATGTGACAGACTCAAGGCCCATATTAAGTACGGTCTTTCCCGGGGAGAAGATCAATGGCACATAATCCAAAGTTCATTAGGGAAATGAGGGAAGAGGCGTCCAGAATGTTGTCGAGGCCTTACCTAGATTGCCGTATGTCGAGACTCACCTGTTGTCCATTAAAGAGTGTTTTGTTACACGCTAAATCCATCAAGATTCACCTGACAAAGACGCTCACTCAGAAGATCACCTACATGGACGGGACTCTCCTACATTTCCCTGGAAGGAAGGCCGAGCTCGTCTTGGTTCACCCTGGAAGGTTTACATGATATCACCATGACGTAAGGCCAACTGAGGCTCACCTGGAGGGGAAGGTGGGCACAGTGAGGACGGCGATGAGGTTGCCGGTGTAGCAGACGACGAGGACAAAACCAGCCACCCACCAGGCGGCCAGGAACATCCTCTGGGACCACTCTCGAGGTACATGCCACACAGGTTCGTTGGTCACACCCTGGGGGAAGAACCATCTCTCTCTCTCTCTCTCTCTCTCTCTCTCTCTCTCTCTCTCTCTCTCTCTCTCTCTCTCTCTCTCTCTCTCTCTCTCTCTCTCTCTCTCTCTCTCTCTCTCTCTCTCTCTCTCTCTCTCTCTCTGTTCAGTGACAATACTCGCACAAACACTTCAAGGTTGTCTATGAACTCTTACCAAAAGTTAAGCTAGGTTTTGGTTTGGAGTTACTTGGTTGACAATGTCAAGTTTCCCTGTATGCAAAGGTACAGTTAATCTTTCCCCGTTTTCTTGAGTCTTTCTTGAAAACATGGACAATCAAAATACATCCTAGCCTACTCTTAAAGATGAGTTATAACACTGGAAACCACACGGTATTTAACAACAAAGGTATCGCGAAATGGGATATGGTGTTCAGTAGCCCTGAACCAAAGAACAGTGAATGAGTAGGATCGTGGGTACTGCTAACCTCAAATACTAAAGAAAGACTAAAAAAGAGGAGGAAAGGTTCGGTAAAAATATGTCATAAAACAACAAACTTCGAAATGTGCTGTGACGGAGATATAGACGGAACTCCAGTTAGCCAGCGTATGTAAGGCATAAGAGAGCAAGGAACAAGTACAGCAGGGTAAAAAAAAAAAAGAGAAACAAAAGCAATGGAAAAAAATATTGTAGACAAGTCAGGAGAAAATCCAAAACTTTTTCATAAACTCATCTGCAAATTGTATCATTAATCAGAGAGAGAAGAGTTACAGAGGTGTAAAGTATGTGAGGAATAGACCAAGTTCTAATGTGTTCTCACAGTGGAAGACATTATAACCCCAACATCAGTGAGACGAAATGAGGAGTAGGTCTCACAAAGTACTTAGATATCTAGAAGACATCAACAGAATACTAAAGGATCTTGACGCATACAAGGCTCGTGGCAATGAAGAAATGTCATCCTATATGCTGAAGATGTGTGCAGATATGCATGATAAACTTCTTGAAATACTGTTTGTGATGTACCAAAGGATTGTAGAAGGATCAAACGTCACAACTTTATTTAAGGAACAGAATGCGTTGTCTCTCATTCTGGTAATATCTCCCATGCGGGGTCATCCTTTCTTTACAAGGAATATATTGAATGTGTAACGAACCTCTTAGATTTCTGTAATGGACTGAAATATGTTGTAGTTAACAAAAGGAAGCGTTGTTGAATAATTGCATCTGGAGTGCCGAAAAGCATTTGATGCTATAACCACATGGGATGCTGATTAAGAAACTGGATCACCACGTAGGATTAAGGGGAACGGTACTTCAGTGAATAGATTACCTTAGTGGAAGAGAACAAAGAACTAATATCAAAGGAGCCTTCATGGAATGGGTTGAGGTCTCCAGCGGAGTGCCACAGGGTTCTGTCTTTATCTGTGTGCATGACTTGACACAAGGTATGGGCTCCTGTCTGAATATGTTTGCAGATGATGCATATGTCACGAGGAATGTGAAAAACGTGGAGGATTACGTTAACTTACAAGGTGGCCAGAACAGACTCCAAAGTTAGTCTGATACTTGGTTGATGATATTCAATGTTTATAATGAGGATGAGAAACAGCGGAAGAAGTTCTAAGTATGAATATGATTTGGCAAGAAGTAAGTTACAGGATTCTCTGTGAGTGTGTGCAGAATTATGCCAGTGAAATACTGTATTACCTCAAATTGAAATTGTCCGGAACACCTAATGTGGAGTAAAAATTGAAACGTTCTTTAAATGAATTTGCAAGATGTCTTTTTACTGTATTAACAGGGTTTATCTAGATGGATTCACAAATATAATTTAACTAAATTTACAGAATTCCATTTACTTTAATCTCCATGATATGATGTCGTTTACTGGCTTACTGGTTGAACTGCAATACTGACGCCCCTCCAGGCAACTTGTGGCTGGAACTTTGGACAATATAATGTTATGAATCGTTGTGTGTCAGACATATCCCAGCGTTTCCTTAACTGATTCCGTAGCTTACGAGTATCTAACTTATGTCGTATCGTGAACCTGTAGCATTGGAGGAAGTTGTGAATATGATACAAACTTCACCGAGTTGAAAGGTTTTTGAAATATCACCAACAATATACGCTCCTGTTTTGTGATTACGACCATTATGGCCCCCGTTTCCTCAACTCACGCCATTGGTTGTGCTTGATGTATCTGCTGGAACGGTTTAGGCTGGTGGAGAAAATGAGTGAGGAGATGTTCACAAAGAAGATATATATCTCAAAAGTGGAGGGTAATGGAAGAAGGAAAGACCAGCTGGAGATGGAAGGGTAAATTGGATTGGATTATGAAATCAAGGCTCAAGGCAAGCGCAGGAGCATCTAAGGCTGTTCAACGCTCTTAATACAGTTTAGAATATTCTACCTTAGAAATTCATTTTAACTCAAATAAATGACCATTCCACTTTTTACAGAAGAAGAAGGGAAGAACGAAAAATAAAGAAGAGAAAATAGCCAGCATGTGTTGGTGTGAGAGCCCAAGCTCTGCAGTATGGTTAAACCCACATACCAGGGAGAGAAAAATCCCCGCTGCCATAACTCAAGCCATCACTGCTCCACGCAAACCCCCCCAACGATGGATGGATGGAGTGAAAAAGATTCTGAGCGATCGGGGCCTGAATATGCAGCAGAGTGAAAAGCATGCACGGGATAGAGTGAAATGAAACGGTGGTATACAGGGAAGGAGGTTCTGCCAATGGATTGAATTAGGTAATTTTAATCGTCTGCGGAAAAACATAGAAAAGTTTGTTGGGACTGGATGTGGACGGGGGGGCCGTGATTTCGATACATTACACATGACAGCGAGTTAATGGGTGTTAGCGAATGCGGTCTTTCTTCGTTTGTTCCTTTGCGCTACCTCTCTAACGCGAGAAACGGGATGACGATTATGAATGAAAGAAGAAAGTTGTAAGCCCTTTACTTTTGTTCTGTCGTGAAGTTAATCATTATGAGAACATGAGAATAAGTTTAGATTCACCATAAGGACGAGGAAGAAGGCGTCGATGGCAGGAATGCGCCGCTTGGCGAGGGCATAGAGGAAGGCGGTGGCCAGAAGGAGAAGCCCGGCCGTGGCTGCCCACACAGGGCCTGTGAAGGGACGCACCACACTGGTCCAACGAGGATAAGGAACGGGAACCAGGAGAGTGATGCCGAACCTGTGGATGATGGGCCACGACACCCAGCAACTGAGGCCACAGTTCACGTTGAGTCAAGTGCATATGGTAAATATATTCACCATGGCTTACACAATGTCATGGCCACGCTGTTTATGTCAGATTATATTAAGTATTTAACCTCTTTCATGACCACAAAGTCTCGTTTCTACCTTTGATAATAAGTCATGATCATGAAGGGTAATAATTCCACCATACTTGAGCCCGTTGACAGGGACAAACACGGTGGTGACCCGACGACACTAAGGAGGTGGTCATGAGAGACGCAGGTGGCCTACCCTTCAGTGAAGTAGGAAACGGAGAAGTCGAAGTCCTGCGCCCGCTGCCTAGTGACAGTGAAGTAGTTGATGGTCATCTGCTTCTCTCCTCGGTACACGTCGCCAAGCATCCCTGTCCAACTCCCGTTCTCCATCGACCCCCACTCACCTGTGCACACATTTCTCAATGTACAAGCTACACCAGAAATATATATATATGTATATATATATATATATATATATATATATATATATATATATATATATATATATATATATATATATATATATATATATATATATATATATATGTATATATATATATATATATATATATATATATATATATATATATATATATATATATATATATATATATATATATATATATATATATATATGTATATATATATATATATATATATATATATATATATATATATATATATATATATATATATATATATATATATATATATATATATATATATATATATATATATATATATATATATATATTTCTTTCAAACTATTCGCCATTTTCCTCGTTAGCAAGTTAGCGTTAAGAACAGAGGACTGGGCCTCTGAGGAAATATCCTCACCTGGCCCCCTTCTCTGTTCCTTCTTTTGGGAAAAAAAAAAAAAAAACGAGAGGGGAGGATTTCCAGCCCCCGCTGCCTCCCTTTTAGTCGCCTTCTACGACACGCAGGGAATACGTGGGAAGTATTCTTTCTCCCCTATCCCCAGGGATAATATATATATATATATATATATATATATATATATATATATATATATATATATATATATATATATATATATATATATATCTTTTTTTTCTTTCTTTCATACTATTCGCCATTTCCCGCATTAGCGAGGTAGCGCTAAGAACAGAGGACTGGGCCTCAGAGGGAACATTCTCACCTGGCCCCCCTCTCTGTTCCTTCTTTTGGAAAATTAAAAAAAAAACGAGAGGGGAGGATTTCCAGCCACCCGCTCCCTCCCCTTTTAGTCGCCTTCTACGACACGCAGGGAATACGTGGGAAGCATTCTCTCTCCCCTAACCCCAGGGATAAAATTTCTTAATTTCTTAATGTTAATTTATTTTGTTAACAGCACAATGATAATTCTTAGGTCTCAAATTTAAGGGCTAAGTTGACTGTAACTAACCACAGGCAATGCTAAAACTTAAAAAAGAAAAAAAAAAGAAAAAAAATCACGCTTGATCAATCATCAATAGCAATCAATTTTTGAGACACAATTTCTAGAGGCATCCATGTATAAGCTTAGGCTGCCACAACATTATCCACTCAAATAACCAGTGTCTTACATTAACATGCCAGTTAGCCATTACAATGGCAAACTAGGTTAGGCACACATATGGCAACCAAGATGTCTAAACAATGGCAACCCAGATCAAGCACAACACCAGCTGAAGTTAAATCATCATCAAAGGGCAACGTTTTACTGTTATTCACCATATTGTCTGTAAACAATATCACCTATTATTCCTGAAGTTTTCAAGATTACACTTAGGTACAAAACAATTTTCTCACGTTAATCATACGAACAATGTACTTAACTGACAGTGCAGCAAGAATACCCGAGAAAATAATTCATTCCTAAAAAATCTTTGTTCATTCAGCTGATGAACTGCCTTGCTTGCCATGTGAATGTTATCTTGAAATATCATACATAAGCTACCATCATAATCCACTGAACTGAAAAGTAAACAGCAACGGCATTGTAAACATAATCCTCTTCCTTGCTGACTTACCACAGCTTTAATTATGCTTTATAAGTCAATCACAATGACTAATAAAAAATTGTTGGTGGTTAAAGGCAAATAAGGTTCAACCACCAGAATAAACATATCATTCACACTGGAACAAAACCAAGCCAACCAACTGGTGAAAAAAAATCAGTCACTCACATTGTCAACAAACCAATCCAACACTGAAAAACTCAGGTCATCTTATAGTGACAAACCATGAGGTACCCAGAGTGAACATATCTGGTTATTTATAAGTTGAACCATCTCGTCACCTAAACAGTAAAAACAAGTTCATCAAATATCAGAGGAAAAGCCATGGTAAAGATAAATCAAAGTCAGCCAAGAAGGACAAGAAGCCAGGTCAACTACTGCCATTCAAAACCAAATCATTAACTGTTGCTAATTTCGTCCTAGGATTCCCACAGGAGTTTGGCATTCTTTGCAATCCACAGTTACCTATAGTAAATAATTTGTGCAATAACAGCATTTCTAACAAAAACC
>NC_092231.1:32715727-32774770 GCF_036320965.1 Panulirus ornatus | reverse complement strand
ATTATTATTATCATTATTATCATTATTATTATTATTATTATTATTATTATTATTATTATTATTATTATTATTATTATTATTATTATTATTATTATTATTACTATTAATATTATTAGTATTATTATTATTATTATCATTATTATTATTATTATTATTATTATTATCATTATTATCATTATTATCATCATCATCATTACTATTATTACATATTGATAATGGTATTGTGTGTTCGTCTACCTCTCTGAGAAAAAGGTTAATCTTTGATAGGGTTAAGTCAAAAGTCAGTGTTATTGAGGACGTAGTGATTATGGCCTTGGTTGTGAAGATTAAGGTGTAGTGAAGAAGAGCATAGTGAGATCATGATAATTCTCGCTAGGTTCAAGCTGAGTTAGTGAAGAGTATTAGACAGATGGAGTGATGTGTGTGTAACGATGATGGCCATTAGTAATGAAGTGAGAGTGTAGTTAAGATGGCCATCTTCGACATGACCCCCACAATGGTCCCAGTTAGGTTCAAGGCCGAGGAAGTCAGTACCTGTAATAGTTACCTGCTAAGTTCTGAATACAGTCACGGTTGTTGGCAATAGACAATACTAATTCTTCCTGTAGCATCATTATGATTATCACTATTACTGATAATCTACAGACGTTATTGTGGTGCCTCGTTGACCATATATGCTATGTATAGAAAAGTTAAATCCAAGTGGGACTTAAGGTCATCGATGACAGTTGAAATAACGTATGCCAATTATTTTCAATCCTGGTGATGTGTTTATGCTCCTCGCTTTCTTATATTCCATCAGTTGAAGTTTTCTTATATTAGCGCAGATCTTGATGACAGGTAGTCAACATGTGACCTGCCTCCGAGCAGCAGCTGAGGTACACAGATGTCCTGCTGACATTACTGTTTCAATATGATTGACTCGGCGTCCTGAGGATGATGGACACGACTGGTTCGAATCAGGAGCCGAGTAATTCATTTCGTTATTTGGTCCAGGTGGGTCCTTGTGGGGGATGTGGCTCCGGAGTTGGTCATGTGAAACATTTGTAAATCCTGGAATAATGTCACGATCCGTCAAGCTACAGAGTTAATTAGTTCGCCTGATGTCATCAGAGAGGTTTGCCTGGCCCGCCTGACGCACATGACGGATGCTCATCATGAAGATGATTTACTGAACTTTCTTCTCTTTTTTTCGAGAGAATTTTGGCAACAAATTTTTGTTTCTTGTCAGCGACAGATCTTGTTTCAAATGTCTTATGGAAAGCTTTTCTTATTATTATTATCATTATTATTATCATTATTATTATTATCATTATTATTATTATTATTATTATCATTATTATTATTATCATTATTATTATTATCATTATTATTATTATTATTATTATCATTATTATCATTATTATTATTATTATTATCATTATCATTATCATTATTATTATTATTATCATCATCATCATTATCATTCTTCTTCTTCTTCTTCTTCTTCATCTAATTATTATTATTATTATTATTATTATCATTACCCTTATTATTACTATCATTATTATCGTTATTATCATTATTATCATTATTATTATTATTATTACTATTATTATTATTATTATTATCATTATTATTATTATTGTTATTGTTATTATTATCATTATTATTATTATCATTATAATTACTATTACTATTATTATCATTATCATAATCATTATCATTATCATCATTATCATCATTATTACTATTATTATTGTTATTATTATTATTATTATTATTATTATTATTATTATTATTATTATTATTATTATCATTATTACTATTATCATTATCATTATTATTATCATTACCATTACAATTATCATTATTATTATTATTATTATTATTATTATTATTATCATTATTATTATTATTATTATCATTATTATTATCGAGAGAAAATCATAATGATGAGTATCGTTTTCTTTGAAGTATAACGATGAAGTGATTCATGGCTGACCTTTATGTAATGTGAATTTTGTGTTTTCACAAAGAACTGAAATTTTCGAATAAATTGTGATACGATCTTTAGGGTAATGGTCTGTTGTGGGAAATGAATCATTAACAGGAATTAGAATATAACAATACTTGATACAATTCACCCCTTAGCCAGACATTTTGCACCCTTCGTACAATGGGGTAGCATTGTGTGTGTGTGTGTGTGTGTGTGTGTGTGTGTGTGTGTGTGTGTGTGTGTGTGTGCCCTTGGTTGAGAGGAGAGACCCACAAATGTTCTGCTTGGAGTGGCCAGAGCCAACAATGGGTCACGTTAGCATAAGTGTGCTGAATGGGTGCAACATAAATGGTGAATCATGACACAAGTGTAGTATAGTGCATACATACAGAGGTGATAGTGATAAAGACGTGTGGAGGGTGATGATGGTGGTGATGATGGTAATGTGGGTGGTAGTGGTGATGGTTATGATGGTATTGTTGGTGGTGATGGCAATTATAGAAGTGGTGGTGATCATGGTGGTGTTTTGATGGTGGTATTCACGATGATAATGGTGATGATCTGTTGGCGATGATGGTTGTAGTGGTGATGGTGGTGATAATGGGGTGATGATGGTGATGGTGATAATGGCAGTGATGGTAATGATGACTGTAGTGGTGATGATATTAGTGGTCGTCATAACGATGCGGTGATGGTTGTGATGGTGAGGGTGGTGGTGGTGATGATGGTGGAGTTGTAGAGGTGGTGGTGATGATGATGGTGACGAAGGTGGTGGTGGTGATGATGGTATTGGTTGTGGTGATGGTAGTATTAGTAGTGCTGGTGATGAAGGGGTCAGTGTTGGTGGTAATGGTAGTGACTGTGATAATGATGTGGTGGTGGTGGTAGTGGTGGTGGTAGTGGTGGTGGTTGTGTTGATAGTGGTGGTGGTGATGGTGATGGTGGTGATGGTGATGATAGTGGTGATGGTGGTGGTGATGGAGATGATGATGGTATTGGAGATGTTTGTGGTGGTGATGATGGTGTTGGTGATAGTAAAAGGGAGGGTGGTGGTGATGGTGGTGGTAGTGTGGATAGTGGTGGTGATAATGGTGGTGGTGATAGTGATGATAGAGGTGATAGTGTTGTTGGTGCTTGCCATGATGGTGGTGGTGCTGATGGTGGTCATGATGATGATTGTGTTAGTGGTGATGATGGTGATGGTGGTGTTGGTGATGATAGTATTATTGATGATTGTGATGTAGTAGTGGTGGTGGTGGTGATGGTATTTGAGGTGCTGGTGACGATGGTGGTGGTGGTGTTGGTGATAGTGATTGTAATAGTAGTAGTGGTGGTGGTGATAATGATAAGGGTGATAATGGTGGTGGTGGCGTTGTTCATGGAGATGATACAAAGGAATACAAAAAGACTCAAACAGCAACTGATGAACGAGTCCTTTCGAGACTGTTTGTGGTGGTGTGGTAAAAGCTAGAAGGCATACATATTATTCAAAGATAATATCTTGCAAATTGTAACTGTGACTATGGAGGCGCAAATAGTGACAGTTCTGGACTTAAAGCGATGTATCTATCAAGTGTATTCTTAAACGATTCTTAAACGTATCTATAGCACTGCTTCCAGCTACTTTAATTGGCAACTTTTTCTTCTTGAAGAAAAAGTACTTCGCTTCCATCGAGGTAAATCGTTTACCCACAAGTTTGTATCCATTATTACGATTAGAATCACAAGAATCAAGTCTTAGGTAACTTGATAGATCAGGATTATCAAAGCCTTTGAGAATTTTGAGTACTTGTATCAGATCAGCTCTTAACCTTCTCTTTTCTAAGCTTAATAGATTCAAGTCGTTTAATCTGATCTCAGGATTTGTTTCTCATTCTGGGAATCATCCTGTTAGCTCGACTCTGTACTCTCTCCAGTCTGTCTGTGTCGTTCTTCTGGTAGGGTGTCCAGAGCTGAACACAAAAGTGAAGATATGGACGAATTGTTTTCCGTAATTAATGGACCAATTGACTGGGTAATAACTCTCTTGCTTCTAACTATAACTGAAAACTCCTTAGTGTTTCGTTTGCTATTCTTAGCAATATACGCTTCATACTGATGTTTACTTTGTCGCATAATTCTCTTATTTTCTCCTCGCAGATTTACATACTTTGTCACGTTGGTTGTTAGATCCTCTGAGTTTCTTATGAGCTAATTTCCTAGACAAGGCAACGGGCACTTGATTACTTCACCGTTCCGCCACCTGGTACGTGTGTTCTCTCTGCTGTTTTGATGGATTATCTGAAGCCTTTCCAAGCTGCATTCATGTCATTTTCATTGACTATATCACCCCAGGTTTGCCTGTCGAGATCAATACGAAGATCATTCAAATTTGCACATTTAAATTCTGACATTTTTTCGCGAGTGTCATGTTAACCAAGACCACACGCAGTGTTGCAAGCGATCTCAAGAGTAATTTGTCGGTGATCACTAGTACCAAACTTGTCTTTAACTTCAGCATTATTAACGAAATCTTCATTTGTAGTTCAAACTAAATCTAATATATTCTTGTTGCGAGTGGGTTTCTCGACGAATTGGATTACTGTCAAACATCCATGTGGTGGTGTTGTCAGCGTAGACGTTGTTGGTGGTAACGATGGTGTTGTAGTTGTTGTTAGTGGTGATGATGGTGATGATGATGGTAGTGGTGGTGATGGTAGTGGTAGTGGTGATGATGAAGGTGGTAGTGGTGGTGGTGATGATAGTCGTCGTGTTCATGGTGGTTGAGATGATGGTGTTGATGATGTTATTATAATTGTGGTAGTGGTGGTGGTGGTGCTGCTGATGGTGTTGATGATGTTGGTGGAGACGGTGTTGGTGGCACTAGTAGTGCTGGTAGTGGTGATGAGGATAGGCTGGTGGTGGGATGTGGTGGTGGTGATGGCGTTGGTGATGGTGGCAACGAAGGTGGTGGTTGCGGTGTTGATGATGGTGCTGGAGAAGATTACGGTAGCGGTGATAGTGTTGGAGGTGGTACTAATGAGGGTGGTGTTGATGGTGACGATGACGATAGTTATACTGGTGGTGGTGGTAATGATGGTTGTGGTGGTGGTGATAATCGTGGTGCTGTAGTGGTGGTGGTGATGATGGTAGCAATGAAAATGCTGGGACTGATGGCGGGGATTGTGGTGATGGCTGTGGTGATGGCGGTGGTAATGATAGCAGTGATGATAGGGTTGGTGGTTGGTGGTCATGGTGATGGTTGTGGTTACGGTGGTGGTGTTGGTGGTGGAGGTAGTGGTGGTGATGATGGTAGTGATGGTGATAGAGATAATGTGTGATGATGATGGTGGTGTTGGTGGTGGCAACGATGTTGATAGTAGTGATAATGATTGTGGTGGTGATGGCGATGATAACATGGTGGTGATGAAATGTTGGTCGTGGTGGTACTGGTAATGATGATGATGATGATGATGGCGATGGTGGTGGTGATAAGGTTGGGGTCGTGGTAGTGATGATGGTGGTGGTGATGATGGTCGTGGTGGTGGTGACGATGGTGGTGATGATGATGGTCGTGGTGGTGGTGACGATGGTGGAGATGATGATGGTCGTGGTGGTGGTGACGATGGTGGTGATGATTATGGTCGTTATGACGATGGTGGTGATGATGATGGTCGTTATGACGATGGTGGTGATGATTATGGTCGTTATGACGATGGTGGTGATGATGATGGTCGTGGTGGTGGTGACGATGGTGGTGATGATGATGGTCGTGGTGGTGGTGACGATGGTGGTGATGATGATGGTCGTGGTGGTGGTGACGATGGTGGTGATGATGATGGTCGTGGTGGTGGTGACGATGGTGGTGATGATGATGGTCGTGGTGGTGGTGACGATGGTGGTGATGATGATGGTCTTGGTGGTGGTGACGATGGTGGTGATGATGATGGTCTTGGTGGTGGTGACGATGGTGGTGATGATGATGGTCGTGGTGGTGGTGACGATGGTGGTGATGATGATGGTCGTGGTGGTGGTGACGATGGTGGTGATGATGATGGTCGTGGTGGTGGTGACGATGGTGGTGATGATGATGGTCTTGGTGGTGGTGACGATGGTGGTGATGATGATGGTCTTGGTGGTGGTGACGATGGTGGTGATGATGATGGTCTTGGTGGTGGTGACGATGGTGGTGATGATGATGGTCGTGGTGGTGGTGACGATGGTGGTGATGATGATGGTCGTGGTGGTGGTGACGATGGTGGTGATGATGATGGTCGTGGTGGTGGTGACGATGGTGGTGATGATGATGGTCGTGGTGGTGGTGACGATGGTGGTGATGATGATGGTCGTGGTGGTGGTGACGATGGTGGTGATGATGATGGTCTTGGTGGTGGTGACGATGGTGGTGATGATGATGGTCTTGGTGGTGGTGACGATGGTGGTGATGATGATGGTCTTGGTGGTGGTGACGATGGTGGTGATGATGATGGTCGTGGTGGTGGTGACGATGGTGGTGATGATGATGGTCTTGGTGGTGGTGACGATGGTGGTGATGATGATGGTCTTGGTGGTGGTGACGATGGTGGTGATGATGATGGTCTTGGTGGTGGTGACGATGGTGGTGATGATGATGGTCGTGGTGGTGGTGACGATGGTGGTGATGATGATGGTCTTGGTGGTGGTGACGATGGTGGTGATGATGATGGTCGTGGTGGTGGTGACGATGGTGGTGATGATGATGGTCTTGGTGGTGGTGACGATGGTGGTGATGATGATGGTCGTGGTGGTGGTGACGATGGTGGTGATGATGATGGTCTTGGTGGTGGTGACGATGGTGGTGATGATGATGGTCTTGGTGGTGGTGACGATGGTGGTGATGATGTGGTCTTGGTGGTGATGACGATGGTGGTGATGATGATGGTCTTGGTGGTGGTGACGATGGTGGTGATGATGATGGTCTTGGTGGTGGTGACGATGGTGGTGATGATGATGGTCTTGGTGGTGATGACGATGGTGGTGATGATGATGGTCTTGGTGGTGGTGACGATGGTGGTGATGATGATGGTCGTGGTGGTGGTGACGATGGTGGTGATGATGATGGTCTTGGTGGTGGTGACGATGGTGGTGATGATGATGGTCGTGGTGGTGGTGACGATGGTGGTGATGATGATGGTCTTGGTGGTGGTGACGATGGTGGTTATGATGATGGTCTTGGTGGTGATGACGATGGTGGTGATGATTATGGTCGTTATGACGATGGTGGTGATGATGATGGTCTTGGTGGTGATGACGATGGTGGTGATGATTATGATCGTTATGACGATGGTGGTGATGATGATGGTCGTGGTGGTGATGACGATGGTGGTGATGATGATGGTCTTGGTGGTGATGACGATGGTGGTGATGATGATGATCGTTATGACGATGGTGGTGATGATTATGGTCGTTATGACGATGGTGGTGATGATTATGGTCGTTATGACGATGGTGGTGATGATGATGGTCGTTATGACGATGGTGGTGATGATGATGGTCGTGGTGGTGGTGACGATGGTGGTGATGATTATGGTCGTTATGACGATGGTGGTGATGATTATGGTCGTTATGACGATGGTGGTGATGATGATGATCGTTATGACGATGGTGGTGATGATGATGGTCGTGGTGGTGGTGACGATGGTGGTGATGATGATGGTCGTTATGACGATGGTGGTGATGATTATGGTCGTTATGACGATGGTGGTGATGATTATGGTCGTTATGACGATGGTGGTGATGATGATGGTCGTTATGACGATGGTGGTGATGATGATGGTCGTGGTGGTGGTGACGATGGTGGTGATGATTATGGTCGTTATGACGATGGTGGTGATGATTATGGTCGTTATGACGATGGTGGTGATGATGATGATCGTTATGACGATGGTGGTGATGATGATGGTCGTGGTGGTGGTGACGATGGTGGTGATGATGATGGTCGTTATGACGATGGTGGTGATGATTATGGTCGTTATGACGATGGTGGTGATGATTATGGTCGTTATGACGATGGTGGTGATGATGATGATCGTTATGACGATGGTGGTGATGATGATGGTCGTGGTGGTGGTGACGATGGTGGTGATGATTATGGTCGTTATGACGATGGTGGTGATGATTATGATCGTTATGACGATGGTGGTGATGATTATGGTCGTTATGACGATGGTGGTGATGATTATGGTCGTTATGACGATGGTGGTGATGATCATGGTCGTTATGACGATGGTGGTGATGATTATGATCGTTATGACGATGGTGGTGATGATGATGATCATGGTTATGGTGATCAGTTCAGTTTCCCTGGTTAATTACTTCACTGTCACTTTGTCACTTTTCCACTTCACTCTCACTTTTCTACACTCGATGCATTATTTGAAACTGTATCACTATATGCTCTCATTTCAACACCGTAAATAGTGAACTTTTGCACGTTGCGTAATCCTGTATGGGAACTGCTACGGACAAGGACATGTCCACTGGGAGTTTAACAATTCAATATCTATAATCAACCTACAGCTATACTCGTAATACATCCCACTGGTTATTTTGCGTGCTAATTTCTGATAATACTCTTACGATATGATAATTTGCTCCTCACTAGCTAAACAGTATTACAAGAGTACCCATAATTGGTATCTCCCCCCCCCCCCCCGCTGGAGGGGTGTGATAAGGGGGTCAGTAGGTGGCTCGACGTCGGCCCCTCGTTGTTGACCCTGGGCACCGATGAACACCGTCGGGTTGCCAACATATGATCTCCCTCCCCCATATAGTGGCTCTAACAATAATGAATATTCTTAATTGCAAGTTATGATATTCCTAATATATCAAATAACAACCATAAGTCAAGAATACTAAACTATCATACATGTTGACAGAAATGACAACACTGACGACCATCTGATTTCTTAGTCCTCGTCTGTTTTTGTTTTGCTGATAAAGACATGGCTGCACGATAACTATATACACACAGTCGGATCTCTCTTTGTTCAACGTTTGTACCATATATATGTATATATGTATATATATATATATATATATATATATATATATATATATATATATATATATATATATATTTTTTTTTTTTTTTTTTTTTTTTTTTTTTTATACTTTGTCGCTGTCGCCCGCGTTTGCGAGGTAGCGCAAGGAAACAGACGAAAGAAATGTCCCCCAACCCCCCCCCCCCCATACACATGTACATACACACGTCCAGACACGCAAATATACATACCTACACAGCTTTCCATGGTTTACCCCAGACGCTTCACATGCCTTGCTTCAATCCACTGACAGCACGTCAACCCCTGTATACCACATGACTCCAATTCACTCTATTTCTTGCCCTCCTTTCACCCTCCTGCATGTTCAGGCCCCGATCACACAAAATCTTTTTCACTCCATCTTTCCACCTCCAATTTGGTCTCCCTCTTCTCCTCGTTCCCTCCACCTCCGACACATATATCCTCTTGGTCAATCTCTCCTCACTCATTCTCTCCATGTGCCCAAACCATTTCAAAACACCCTCTTCTGCTCTCTCGACCACGCTCTTTTTATTTCCACACATCTCTCTCACCCTTACGTTACTTACTCGATCAAACCACCTCACACCACACATTGTCCTCAAACATCTCATTTCCAGCACATCCATCCTCCTGCGCACAACTCTATCCATAGCCCACGCCTCGCAACCATACAGCATATATTTTTTTTTTTTTTTTTTTTGCTTTGTCGCTGTCTCCCGCGTTTGCGAGGTAGCGCAAGGAAACAGACGAAAGAAATGGCCCAACCCACCCCCATACACATGTATATACATACGTCCACACACGCAAATATACATACCTACACAGCTTTCCATGGTTTACCCCAGACGCTTCACATGCCCTGATTCGATCCACTGACAGCACGTCAACCCCGGTATACCACATCGATCCAATTCACTCTATTCCTTGCCCTCCTTTCACCCTATCTCAACATATCTAGGTCCGGTCAACTGGCCAGGCCCGACGACATCCACCAACTCACCGACACCAGCACCATGGATGGATCCAACCAAATAGTCCTGCACTGACGCGCGCGCCCACTCCTCCTGCTGCCCACCACATGTTGTGTCTCGTATCTGGTTATATAAAATGTATAAAATTACATAAGACACACGTGTGTCTCAATCATATTAGTGCAACTGTTGCTGCAATATAGATTAAGATAATAACTAAGTAAATTAAAAAATATTAACTAACTTAATATATAATAATTATTCATTATGATATCACATCGTAAATGGAGATTATTGCTACAGTATTTACATATGCCGTATAAAGTGATCATGATCACTGTTATTCACTTAAAAGATAATGAGTGTGCATAACTCAAATGTAATACTGCAGCACAACAGGACGTTTCAAGCAGCAAACCACTGTGGTGGCCGTGGCACCCTGGTTTCAAAGCACTTCCGGAACGTTGTTCATGTTGGCCTCACCATAAATTGTCATTATAAAATGGAAAATATGTTATATAGCATAACCTCTGTGTGTGTGTGTGTGTGTGTGTGTGTGTGTGACAGACAGACAGAGAAAGAGCTAACCTGGTGTTAGGATGCCGCCAAACATGTTTGTTTGCAGGGGGACCATCGCTGCAGAAGGTTTTTTCATCACAAAAGATGACGTTCTCCCAGAAATGATGTGGCTTGTCCGCATACTCCAACGCATACTCCACCCTGCTCTCCATGTTTGCCTCACTTAACACAGGTTTTGTTGCTGGTATGCGACCACGTAGCCCCTCAGAGTGATGTCTGTTTCGGACAGTTTGAGGTGTGCACTGCAGACCAAGAGTATCCCGAATGTTGCTAGCGTCGGGCGTGAAGGTGGCAGTAGTAATGACAGCTGCTATGGCCTAGGGAAAGGATGACATAGTGCAAATATAACATGTGATGTGGTTGTTTACATAACATCAAGTGGTCCAGTATACCTATATATGCAACATCATTACCTGGGGTTGTGCAACGTGGGCGTCCACGCCGATGCCTGTTGTCTGTGTTGCCCAACTCTGCCTGTCGGTGAATCCATCGTGCTACGGTTGATCGGTGAATACCAAGACGTCTCCCAATTTCAGAGTCGCTGTAGCCCTCATTATGAAGCTGTAGAATAGCTTCACGTGTCGCTTGTGAGGTCTCCATGGTAGAATTAGATATACCACAAAAACAACCTTTCGACATTGGCTCGCAGTGAACTATACCCGCGCTGTTTCATTGTTTCAAAAATATATCGCATGTCTCATTACATTTCCTGCATGGACGCGAAATGGCGGTGTAAGATAACCTTTATGGACTGCCACGAACCCAGATGTGCTATAGAATAATACAATATCAATAGTAAAACATATTCTTCCCAAATTACACCTATACAATATGAAGCTATTGTGTTTACCTGGCATCACATTGAGGTATGCTGCAGCTACCACATGCGGGGGTTGCCGCATATAGCTGTGTGTGTCTCACAGATATAATACACACACCAATTCAAAAGTAGGGGTTCGTACTGCCTTGCATGATGTAATTTTATTGTTAATAATATAATGCCGCTCTTGTGGCACATAACTTACATGGGTCTAGCATAGGACTCTGGAAACCTGTGGCTTCCAGGCACGTATACCAACCCTACCGGCATGGTACAACAGGTAGGTCAGTGATCATTACACACGTCTTCAGACCCCCTCTGCGCGATAGTTTTTTTGTTGTGTGTACATGTGTACATATGTATATGTCTGTGTCTGCATATGTATGTATATGTGAGTGAATGGGCATTTATATATATGTATATATATATATATATATATATATATATATATATATATATATATATATATATATATATATATATATATATATATATATATATATATATATATATAATTTGTTTATGGATGGGGTTGTTAGGGAGGTGAATGCAAGAGTTTTGGAAAGAGGGGCAAGTATGAAGTCTGTTGGGGATGAGAGAGCTTGGGAAGTGAGTCAGTTGTTATTCGCTGATGATACAGCGCTGGTGGCTGATTCATGTGAGAAACTGCAGAAGCTGGTGACTGAGTTTGGTAAAGTGTGTGAAAGAAGAAAGTTAAGAGTAAATGTGAATAAGGGCAAGGTTATTAGGTACGGTAGGGTTGAGGGTCAAGTCAATCGGGAGGTAAGTTTGAATGGAGAAAAACTGGAGGAAGTAAAGTGTTTTAGATATCTGGGAGTGGATCTGGCAGCGGATGGAACCATGGAAGCAGAAGTGGATCATAGGGTGGGGGAGTGGGCGGAAATTCTGGGAGCCTTGAAGAATGTGTGGAAGTCGAGAACATTATCTCGGAAAACAAAAATGTGTATGTTTGAAGGAATAGTGGTTCCAACAATGTTGTATGGTTGCGAGGCGTGGGCTATGGATAAAGTTGTGCGCAGGAGGATGGATGTGCTGGAAATGAGATGTTTGAGGACAATGTGTGGTGTGAGGTGGTTTGATCGAGTAAGTAACGTAAGGGTAAGAGAGATATGTGGAAATAAAAAGAGCGTGGTTGAGAGAGCAGAAGAGGGTGTTTTGAAATGGTTTGGGCACATGGAGAGAATGAGTGAGGAAAGATTGACCAAGAGGATATATGTGTCGGAGGTGGAGGGAACGAGGAGAAGTGGGAGACCAAATTGGAGGTGGAAAAATGAAGTGAAAAAGATTTTGTGTGATCGGGGCCTGAACATGCAGGAGAGTGAAAGGAGGGCAAGGAATAGAGTGAATTGGATCGATATGGCATACCGGGGTTGACGTGCTATCAGTGGATTGAATCAGGGCATGTGAAGCGTCTGGGGTAAACCAGGGAAAGCTGTGTAGGTATGTATGTTTGCGTGTGTGGACTTATGTATATACATGTGTATGGGGGTGGGTTGGGCCATTTCTTTCGTCTGTTGCCTTGCGCTACCTCGCAAACGCGGGAGACAGCGACAAAGCAATATATATATATATATATATATATATATATATATATATATATATATATATATATATATATATATATATATATATATATATATGTATTATCCCTGGGGTTAGGGGAGAAAGAATACTTCCCACGTATTCCCTGCGTGTCGTGGAAGGCGACTAAAAGGGGAGGGAGCGGGGAGCTGGAAATCCTCCCCACTCGTTTTTTTTTTTTTTCCAAAAGAAGGAATAGAGAAGGAGGCCAGGTGAGAATAGTCCCTCAAAGGCAAAGTCCTCTGTTCTTAACGCTACCTCGCTATCGCGGGAAATGGCGAATAGTATGAAAAAAAAGATACACACACACACACATATATATATATATATATATATATATATATATATATATATATATATATATATATATATATATATATATATATATATATATATTTATATATCTATATATTTATTTATTTATTTATTTATTTTGCTTTGTCGCTGTCTCCCGCGTTAGCGAGGTAGCGCTCGGAAAAGACAACAAAGGTCACATTCTTTCACAGTCTCTAGCTGTTATGTAATAATGCACCGAAGCCACAGCTCCCTTTCCACATCCAGGCCGCACAGAACTTTCCATGGTTTTGCCCAGACGCTTCACATGCCCTGGTTCAATCCACTGACAGCACGTCGACCCCGGTATACCACATCGTTCCAATTCACTCTATTCCTTGCACACCTTTTACCCTCCTGCATGTTCAGGCCCCGATCACTCAAAATCTTTTTTACTCCATCTTTCCACCTCCAATTTGGTCTCCCACGTCTCCTTCCCTCCACCTCTGACACATATATCCTCTTGGTCAATCTTTCCTCACTCATTCTCTCCATGAGACCAAAACATTTCAAAACACCGTCTTCTGCTCTCTCAACCACACTCTTTTTATTACCAAACATCTCTCTTACTCTATTATTACTTACTCGATCAAACCACCTCACACCACATATTGTCCTCAAGCATCTCATTTCCAGCACATCCACCTTCCTGCGCACAACTCTATCCATAGCCCACGCCTCGCAACCATATAACTTCGTTGAAACCACTATTCCTTCAAACATACCAATTTTCGCTTTCCGAGATAATGTTCTCGACTTCCACACATTCTTCAACGCTCCATTTTTTCTCCATTCAAACTTACCTCCCAATTAGTTTACCAGGAATACTCAACAAACTTATACCTCTGTAATTTCAGCACTCACTCTTATCCCCTTTGCTTTTGTACAATGGCACTATGCATGCATTCCGCCAATCCTCAGGCACCTCACCATGAGTCGTACATACATTAAATAACCTTACCAACCAGTCAACAATACAGTTATCCCCTTTTTTTTAATGAATTCCACTGCAATACCATCGAAACCGGCTGCCTTGCCAGGTTTCATCTTCCGCAAAGCTTTTACTACCTCTTCTCTCTTTACCAAATCATTTTCCCTAACCCTCTCACTTTGCACACCACCTCGACCAAAACACCCTATATCTGTCACTCTATCATCAAACACATTCAACAAACCTTCAAAATACTGACTCCATCTCCTTCTCACATCACCAGTACTTGTTATCATCTCTCCATTAGCCCCCTTCACTGGAGTTCCCATTTGTTCCCTTGTCTTACGCACTTTATTTACCTCCTTCCAAACAGCTTTTTATTCTCTCTAAAATTTAATGATACTCTCTCACCCCAACTCTAATTTGCCCTCTCTTTCACATCTTGCACCTTTCTCTTGACCTCCTGCCTCTTTCTTTTATACATCTCCCACTCATTTGCATTATTTCCCTTCATAAATCGACCAAATGCCTCTCTCTTCTATTCCACCAATAATCTTACTTCTTCATCGCACCACTCACTACCCTTTGTAATTTGCCCACCTCCCACGCTTCTCATGCCACAATCATCTTTTGCTCAAGCCATCACTGCTTCCCTAAATACCTCCCATTCCTCCCCCACTCCCTTTACGTCCTTCGTTCTCACCTTTTTCCATTCTGTACTCAGTCTCTCCTGGTACTTCCTCACACAAGTCTCCTTCCCAAGCTCACTTACTCTCACCACTCTCTTCAGCCCAACATTCTCTCTTCTTTTCTGAAAACCTCTACAAATCTTCACCTTCGCCTCCACAAGATAATGATCAGACATCCCTCCAGTTGCACCTCTCAGCACATTAACATCCAATTGTCTCTCTTTCACGCGCCTATCAATTAACACGTAATCCAATAACGCTCTCTGGCCATCTCTCCTACTTACATATGTATACTTATGTATATCTCTCTTTTTAAACCAGGTATTCCAAATCACCAGTCCTTTTTCAGCACATAAATCTACAAGATCTTCATTTCCATTTAGAACAATGAACACTCCATGTACACCAATTATTCCTTCAACTGCCACCTTACGCACCTTTACATTCAAATCACCCATCACTATAACTTACCTCACACATTATATACTATTAATACCTTCCACAAAGCATCTCTATCAACTTTATCATATGCCTTCTGCAGATCCATAAATGCTACATACAAATCCATCTGTTTTCTAAGTATTTCTCACATCCATTCTTCAAAGCATACACCTGATCCACACATCCTCTTCCACTTCTGAAACCACACTGCTCTTCCCCAATCTGATGCTCTGTACATGCCTTTACCCTCTCAATCAGTACCCTCCCAAATAATTTCCCAGTAATACTCAACAAACTTATACCTCTGTAATTTGAGCACTCACTCTTATCCGCTTTGCCTTTATACAGTGGTGCTATGCATGCATTCCGCCAATCTTCAGGCACCTCACTATGAACCATACATAAATTAGATATCCTTACAAACCAGTCAACAACACAGTCACCCCTTTTCTAATAAATTCCACTGCAATACCATCCAAACCCGCCACCTTGCGCGCTTTTGTCTTCCTCAAAGCTTTCAGTAACTCTTCTCTGTTTACCAAACCAATCTCCCTGACCCTCTCACTTTGCACACCACCTCGACCACAACACCCTATATCTGCCACTCTATCATCAAACACATTCAACAAACCTTCAAAATACTCACTCCATCTTCTTACTTCACTATTAATTATTACCTCCCCATTTGCCCTCTTCCCTGATGTTCCCATTTGTTCTCTTGTCTTACGCACTTTATTTACTTCGTTCCAAAACATCTTTTTATTCCACGAAAAATCTAATGATACTCTCTCACTCCAACTCTCATTTGCCCTCTTTTTCACCTCTTGCCCCTTTCTCATGACCTCCTGCCGCTTTCTTTTATACATATCCTAGTCATTCGTACTACTTTCCTGCAAAAATCTTCCAAACGCCTCTCTCTTCTCTTTCAGTAACAATCTTACTTCTTTATCTCACCACTCACTACCCTTTCTAATCTGCCCACCTTCCACCTTTCTTATGCCACAAGCATTTTTTTGCGCAAGCCATTACTGCTTCCCTAAATACATCCCATTCCTCCCGCATTCCCCTTATGCCATTTTCTCTCACCTGCAACTCTGCACTCAGTCTCTATTGGTACTTCCTCACACGAGTCTCCCTTCCAAGCTCACTTACTCCTACCACTCTCTTTACTCCAACATTCTCTCTTCTTTTCTGAAAATCTCTACAAATCTTCACCTTCGCCTCCACTAGATAATGATCATACATCCTTCCAGTTGCCCCTCTCATCACATTAACATCTAAAAGTCTCTCTTTCACGTGTCTGTCAATTTACACGCAATTCAAAAATACTCTCTGACCATCTCCCCTACTTACATACGTATACTTATGTATGTCTCTCTTTTTAAACCAGGTATTCCAATCACCAGTCCTTTTTCAGCACACAAATCTACAAGCTCTTCACCATTTCCATTTACAATACTGAAGACCCCATGTACATCAATTATACCCTCAACTGCCATATTATTCACCTTTGCATTCAAATCAACCATCACTATAACCCGGTCTCGTGCATCATAGCTGCTAACAAACTCACTCAGCTGCTCCCAAAACACTTGCCTCTCATGATCTTCCTTCTCATGACCGGGTGCATAGGCACCAATAATCACATATCTCTCTCCACCCACATTTACTTTCTTACACTCTATTACATACCTGTCAAGTTGACAGAGTTAAATTATCATCATTTCAATCTACGTTCCTTAGGGCAGTACGTATTTGCAGTCCAGATTTTATTGATGATGAGTTTGAGGAGATAGCTTAGATCTTTCATTGATAAATCCCTTAAGTTAGTAAGGAAATAATTTTATAGAGTTGAGCCCAAACCTCTCATTGACACCAAGAAGATTTCAGTTCTCCCTTTTGTTAATAATCTTACTTTACTTCCCATGATGCTTAAATCCTTTAATGTAAATGCTGCCTTCAGTAACAGTAATACTATAAAGAATATCTTAATCAGGAATTCACCAGAAAATTCTCCTGGGTGCATCTATAAAGTGCCATGTAGAAATTGTGATAAGTTTTATGTTGAGCAGACTGGTAAGGATCTTTCTGTTAGATTTAAACAACATAGATATAGTATAAGAACGGGACATGAATCAAATGCCTTGTTTAATCACGTTAAAAACTATGATCATTTTATTGGCTGGAGTAATTCCATCTCAGTTATTAACTCTAACTCTATCACCACGAGAAATATCATTGAATCTTCTATCATTGAATACACAAAGAACTATAATCTTAATATTAGTGATGGGCTATACAAATTAGATAAGTTTATTGTTGATAAAATTTGTAAAATGATAAGTTTATGATACGTTCGTTGTCTGTCTTGGACAATCGCATATTTACCAAATGGCGTCCTAGCTATGTCTCTTTGTTGTATATCAACTGACTGTTATATTTCTCTTTTGTGTCTCCCCTGATGATGTGATCATTACACGATAGTGCATTTGGGAACTTATCGTGTTTCCTTTTCCCCGTGGACTCATAGGAACTCACACACACACACACACACACACACACACACACACACACACACTTAGAAAAGCAAATGGATTTGTATGTAGCATTTATGGATCTGGAGAAGGCATATGATAGAGTTGATAGAGATGCTCTGTGGAAGGTATTAAGAATATATGGTGTGGGAGGCAAGTTGTTAGAAGCAGTGAAAAGTTTTTATCGAGGATGTAAGGCATGTGTACGTGTAGGAAGAGAGGAGAGTGATTGGTTCTCAGTGAATGTAGGTTTGCGGCAGGGGTGTGTGATGTCTCCATGGTTGTTTAATTTGTTTATGGATGGGGTTGTTAGGGAGGTAAATGCAAGAGTTTTGGAAAGAGGGGCAAGTATGAAGTCTGTTGGGGATGAGAGAGCTTGGGAAGTGAGTCAGTTGTTGTTCGCTGATGATACAGCGCTGGTGGCTGATTCATGTGAGAAACTGCAGAAGCTGGTGACTGAGTTTGGTAAAGTGTGTGAAAGAAGAAAGTTAAGAGTAAATGTGAATAAGAGCAAGGTTATTAGGTACAGTAGGGTTGAGGGACAAGTCAATTGGGAGGTGAGTTTGAATGGAGAAAAACTGGAGGAAGTGAAGTGTTTTAGATATCTGGGAGTGGATCTGGCAGCGGATGGAACCATGGAAGCGGAAGTGGATCATAGGGTGGGGGAGGGGGCGAAAATTCTGGGAGCCATGAAGAATGTGTGGAAGTCGAGAACATTATCTCGGAAAGCAAAAATGGGTATGTTTGAAGGAATAGTGGTTCCAACAATGTTGTATGGTTGCGAGGCGTGGGCTATGGATAGAGTTGTGCGCAGGAGGATGGATGTGCTGGAAATGAGATGTTTGAGGACAATGTGTGGTGTGAGGTGGTTTGATCGAGTAAGTAACGTAAGGGTAAGAGAGATGTGTGGAAGTAAAAAGAGCGTGGTTGAGAGAGCAGAAGAGGGTGTTTTGAAATGGTTTGGGCACATGGAGAGAATGAGTGAGGAAAGATTGACCAAGAGGATATATGTGTCGGAGGTGGAGGGAACGAGGAGAAGAGGGAGACCAAATTGGAGGTGGAAAGATGGAGTGAAAAAGATTTTGTGTGATCGGGGCCTGAACATGCAGGAGGGTGAAAGGAGGGCAAGGAATAGAGTGAATTGGAGCGATGTGGTATACCGGGGTTGACGTGCTGTCAGTGGATTGAATCAAGGCATGTGAAGCGTCTGGGGTAAACCATGGAAAGCTGCGTAGGTATGTATATTTGCGTGTGTGGACGTATGTATATACATGTGCATGGGGGTGGGTTGGGCCATTTCTTTCATCTGTTTCCTTGTGCTACCTCGCAAACGCGGGAGACAGCGGCAAAAAAAAAAAGAAAAAAAAAAAAAGATATATATATATATATATATATATATATATATATATATATATATATATATGTGTGTGTGTGTGTGTGTGTGTGTTCCTATGAGTCCACGGGGAAAACGAAACACGATAAGTTCCCAAGTGCACTTTTGTGTAATGATGACATCATCAGGGAAGATACAAGAAAAAAATATAGCAGTCAATTGATATGCAACGTGCAAAATTGTGATCCTTTCCAATATATACATATATATATATATATATATATATATATATATATATATATATATATATATATATATATATATATGTATATATATATATATATATATATATATATATATATATATATATATATATATATATATATATATATATATATATATATATATATATATATATATATTCTTTTAAACTTTCTTTTAAACTATTCGCCATTTCCCGCGTTAGCGAGGTAGCGTTAAGAACAGAGGACTGGGCCTTTTTTGGAATATCCTCACCTGGTCCCCTCTGTTCCTTCTTTTGGAAAATTGAAAAAAAAAAAAAGAGAGGGGAGGATTTCCAGCCCCCCGCTCCCTCCCCTTTTAGTCGCCTTCTACGACACGCAGGGAATACGTGGGAAGTATTCTTAATCCCCTATCCCCAGGGATATATATATATATATATATATATATATATATATATATATATATATATATATATATATATATATATCTATATATTATTTTTTTCATTATACTTAGTCGCTTCTCCCGTGCTAGCAAGGTAGCGCAAGGAAACACATAAATATATGCATTTACATAAACGCCCACAAACGCACATATACATAACTATACATTTCAACGTAAACATACATATACATACACAGACATACATATATACACATGTACATATCAATACTTGCTGCCTTCATCCATTCTCGACACCACCCCGCCACATATGAAAAAATGGCCCCCCCTCCTTCCCCGCGCGCAAGTTAGCGCTAGTAAAAGACAACAAAGGCCACATTCGTTCACACTCAGTCTCTAGCTGCCATATGTAATGCACCAAAACCACAGCTTCCTTTCGACATCCAGACCTTACAAAACCGTCTATGGTTTACCCCAAGACGATTCACATGCCCTGGTTCAATCCATTGACCCCGGCATACCTCATCGTTCCAATTCACTCTATTCCTTATACGCCTTTCACCCTCCTGTATGTTCAGGCCTCGATCGCTCAAAATCTTTTTCACTCCATCCATCCAGCACCAATTAATCTCCCACTTCTCGTTCCCTCCACCCCTGACACATATATGCTCTTTGTCATTCTATCCTCACTCATGCGTTCCATGTGATCAAAAAATTTTAATACACCCTCTTCTATTCTCTCAACCACACTCCTTTTATTACCACACATCTCTCTTACCCTTTCATTACTTACTCGATCAAATATTTCCCGCGTTATCGAGGTAGCGTCAATAACAGAGAACTGAGCCTTAGAGGAAATATTCTCACTTGGCCCCCTTCTCTGTTTCTTCTTTTGGAAAATTAGAAAGAAAACAAAACCGGGAGGGGAGGATTTCCAGCTCCCTGCTCCCTCCCCTTTTAGTCGCCTTCTGCGACATGCAGGGCATGGGAAGTATTTTTTTCTCCCCTATCCCCTATGTCTATCTATCTATCTATCTATCTATCTATCTATCTATCTATCTATCTATATATATATATATATATATATATATATATATATATATATATATATATATATATATATATATATATATATATATATATATATATATATATATATATATATACATATATATATATATATATATATATATATATATATATATATATATATATATATATATACATTTTTTTTTCTTTCATACTATTCGCCATTTCCCGCGTTAGCAAGGTAGCGTCAAGAACAGAGGACTGGGCCTCTGAAGGAATATCCCCACCTGGGCCCCCTTCACTGTTCCTTCTTTTGGAAAATCAAAAAAAAAAAAAAAAAAAAAAAAAAGAGGGGAGGATTTCCAGCCCCCTGCTCCCTCCCCCTTTTAGTCGCCTTCTACGACACGCAGGGAATACGTGGGATGTATTCTTTCTCCCCGATCCCCAGGGATAAATTATATATATATATATATATATATATATATATATATATACATATATATATATATATATATATATATATATATATATATATATATACATATATGCATCTCATTTCCACCACATCCTATTCCTTCAAACATACCCATTTTTGCTTTCCGAGAAAATGTTCTCGACTTCCAAACATTCTTCAAGGGTCTCAGAATTTTCGCCCCCTCCCCCACACTATGATTCACTTCCGCTTCCATGGTTCCATCCGCTGCCAGATCCACTCCCAGATATCTAAAACACTTTACTTCCTCCAGTTTTTCTCCATTCAAACTTACCTCCCAGTTGACATGACCCTCAACCCTACTGTACCTAATAACCTTGCTCTTATTCACATTTACTCTTAACTTTCTTCTTTCACACGCTTTACCAAACTCAGTCACCAGCTTCTGCAGTTTCTCACATGAATCAGCCACCAGCGCTGTATCATCAGCGAACAACAACTGACTCACTTCCCAAACTCTCTCATCCACCACAGACTGCATACTTGCCCCTCTTTCCAAAACTCTTGCATTCACCTCCCTAACAACCCCATCCATAAACAAATTAAAGAACCCTGGAGACATCACACACCCCTGCCGCAAACCTACATTCACTGAGAACCAATCACTTTCCTCTCTTCCTACATGTACACATGCCTTACATCCTCGATAAAAACTTTTCACTGCTTCTAACAACTTGCCTCCCACATCATATATTCTTAATACCTTCCACAGAGTATCTCTATCAACTCTATCATATGCCTTCTCCAGATCCATAAATGCTACATACAAATCCATTTGCTTTTTAAGTATTTCTCACATACATTCTTCAAGCAAACACCTGATCCACACATCCTCTACCACTTCTGAAACCACACTGCTCTTCCCCAATCTGATGCTCTGTACATGCCTTCACCCTCTCAATCAATACCCTCCCATATAATTTACCAGGAATACTCAACAAACTTATACCTCTGTAATTTGAGCACTCACTCTTATCCCCTTTGTCTTTGTACAATGGCACTATGCAAGCATTCCGCCAATCCTCAGGCACCTCACCATGAATCATACATACATTAAATAACCTCACTAACCAGTCAACTATACAATCACTCCCTTTTTTTAATAATTTCCACTGCAATACCATCCAAACCTGCTGCCTTGCTGGCTTTCATCTTCCGCAAAGCTTTTACTACCTCTTCTCTGTTTACCAAATCATTTTCCCTAACCCTCTCACTTTGCACACCACCTCGACTAAAAGACCCTATATCTGCCACTCTATCATCAAACACATTCAACAAACCTTCAAAATACTGACTCCATCTCCTTCTCACATCACCACTACTCGTTATCACCTCCCCATTTGCCCCTTCACTGAAGTTCCCATTTGCTCCCTTGTCTTACGCACTTTATTTACCTCCTTCGAAAACATCTTTTTATTCTCCCTAAAATTTAATGATACTCTCTCACCCCAACTCTCATTTGCCCTCATTTTCACCTCTTGCACCTTTCTCTTGACCTCCTGCCTCTTTCTTTTATACATCTCCCACTCATTTGCATTTTTTCCCTACAAAAATCGTCCAAATGCCTCTCTCTTCTCTCTCACTAATAATCTTACTTCTTCATCCCACCACTCACTACCCTTTCTAATCAACTCACCTCCCACACTTCGCATGCCACAAGCATCTTTTGCGCAAGCCATCACTGCTTCCCTAAATATATCCCATTCCTCCCCCACTCTCCTTACCTCCTTTGTTCTCACCTTTTTCCATTCTTTACTCAGTCTCTCCTGGTACTTCCTCACACAAGTCTCCTTCCCAAGCTCACTTACTCTCACCACTCTCTTCACCCCAACATTCTTTCTTCTTTTCTGAAAACCCTTACAAATCTTCACCTTCGCCTCCACAAGATAATGATCAGACATCCCTCCAGTTGCACCTCTCAGCACATTAACATCCAAAAGTCTCTCTTTCGCGCGCCTATCAATTAACACGTAATCCAATAACGCTCTCAGGCCATCTTTCCTACTTACATACGTATACTTATGTATATCTCGCTTTTTAAACCAGGTATTCCCAATCACCAGTCCTTTTTCAGCACATAAATCTACAACTTCTTCACCATTTCCATTTGCATCACTGAACACCCCATGTATACCAATTATTCCCTCAATTGTCACATTACTCACCTTTGCATTCAAATCACCCATCACTATAACCCGATCTTGTGCATCAAAACCACTAACACATTCATTTAGCTGCTCCCAAAACACTTGCCTCTCATGATCTTTTTCTCATGCCCAGGTGCATATGCACCAATAATCATCCATCACTCTCCGTCAACTTTCAGTTTTACCCATATCAATCTAGAATTTACTTTCTTTCACTTTATCAGATACTCCCACAACTCATGTTTCAGGAGTAGTGCTACTGCTTCCCTTGCTCTTGTCCTCTCGCTAACCCCTGACTTTACTCCCAAGACATTCCCAAACCACTCTTCCCCTTTACCCTGAGCTTCGTTTCACTCAAAGGTAAAACATCCAGGTTCCTTTCCTCAAACATACTACCTATCTCTCCTTTTTTCTCATATTGGCTACATCCACACACATTTAGACACCCCAATCTGAGCCTTCGAGGAGGATGAGCACTCCCCGCGCGACTCCTTCTGTTTCCCCATTTAGAAAGTCAAATATATATATATATATATATATATATATATATATATATATATATATATATATATATATATATATATATATATATATATATATATATATATATATTATCGACCAGCCCCTAGGGGTGGATGAACAGCTGGGTTGATTGAGGACCGATTGCTGTAACCTATGCGCTCAACTCTGGGCTGCCCAAGAATGCGTCACGGTCAGGAACACTAACCGCTACACCACGGGAGTCCATAATGATGGTGGTGGTAGTGATGATGATGATGATGGTTTTGTGGTGATGGTAGTAATGGTAATGATGTTGTTGTTGGTGGTGGTGGTGATGATGTAGTGGTGATAGTTGTGGTGCCGTAGATACGATGGTGGTGATAATGATGATTATGGTCGTAGAGATGTTGGTGGTGATGGTTATGCTGTTGGTGATGACGATAATGGTTTTGGGGGTGGTGGTTGTGGTGGTTATAATGATGGTATTGTAGTTGTGGCGGTGATGGTAGTGGTAATGTTGCTGGTGACGATGGAAGTGGTAGTGGTGGTGATATTAATGATGATGGTGATTGTGTGATGGCGGTGATGATGGAGATGGTAGTGGTGCTAATGATGGCGGTTATGGTTACGGTGGTGGTGGTTATGGTGGTGGTGGTGGTTCTGGTGATATTGGTGGTTGTGGTTACGTGGTGGTGGTGGTGGTGTTAATGTTGGTGATAGTGATGATGGTGTGATTATGGTGGTGATGGTGATTTGGTAGTCGTGGCGATAATGGTGGTGGGAGTAATGGTAATAATGGTGTTGGTTGTGATGATGCGGTGGATTTGCTGTTCGTGGCGATGCTGGTGATGACGATGATGATGATGATGGTGATGATGATGATGGTGGTAGTGGTGATTATGATGATGGTGATAATTGTGGTGGCAGTGATGGTGGTAGTGTTGGTGGTGATGGTGAAGAGGACGAGGTGTCGTGGTGATGATGATGGTGGTGTTATTTGCGATGATAATGATGGTTGTGTTGGTGGTGATGGTGATCATGGTGGTGCTGGTGGTGGTGATGATGATGGTGGGTGTGATGGCTGTGTTGGTAGTGGTTGTGATGGTGATGGTAGTGGTAATGGCGTTAGTGGTGGTCATAATGTTGATGGTGGTGCTAGGGGGTGGTGGTGATGATTGTTGTGATGATCGTTGTGGCGATGATTGTGGTGATGATGGTAGTGGTAGTGGTAGTGATTATGGTGATGATGATGGTCATGATGATTATAATGGTAGCGGTAGTGGTGGTGGTGATGGTGATGATGATGATGATGATGATGGCGGTGGTGGAGATACTTTTGGTGGATATGGTGGTAATGGTTCTGATGATGACGGTGATTGCGATGATGGTCGTGATGCTGACGCTTCTGGGGATGGTGATTGTGATGGCGGTGGTAGTGGTGATGAGGATGGTTTGGTGGTTGTAGCGAGTGATGGTGATGATGTTAATGGTGATAATGGTGGTTATGCTGGTGTTGTTGTTGTTGTGGTGGTGGTGGTCATGTGGTGGTGATGGTTTTGGTGGTGGTGATGATGAACGTATTGATGGTGATGATTATGGTAGCGGATAGTGCTGGTGGTGGTGATAACATGGTGGTGGTGTTGAAGGTGATGATGATGATGGTAGTGGTGGTGGTGGTGTTGAGGGTGATGATGATGATGGTAGCGGAGATGATGGTGGTGATGTTTGCGTTGTGGTTATGACGATGGTGGTGATGGTGAAGATTATGGTAGTGGAGATGGTGTTGGTGGTGGTGATAATGTGGAGTTGATGATGATGATCATAATGATGATGATGGTTTTGTAATGGTGGTGGCGATGATAGTAGTAATGATGATGCTGGTGACAATTTAGGCGGTAATGGCGGTAATGGTAATAATGATAATGATGGTGTGATGGTGGTGATGATGGGGTTGGTGGTGGTGGTGGTAGTGGTGGTGATGATGATGGTGGTGGTGGTAGTGGTAGTGATGATGATGGTGGTGGTGGTAGTGATGGTGATGATGGTGGTGGTGGTGATAGTGATGATGGTATGATGATGGTGGTGATGGTGGTTGTGGCAATGATAAGTGGTAGCAGTGATGGTAATTATGATAGCGGTGGTGATGCTGTTGATAGTTGATGGTTTTGGTGGTGGTGATGGTGAAGGCGGTGATGGTGATGATTATGGCAGCGGAAATGGTGTTGGTAGTGGTGATAATGATGGTAGTGATGTTGAAGGTGATGCTGATGATGATGATGGTAGTGGTAATGTTGGTGTTGAGGATGATAATGATGATGGTCATGATGCTGCTGCTGCTGCTGATGATGATGATGATGATGATGATGATGATGATGATGTTGTTGGTGGTTAGGTGATGGTGATGATGGTGACGGTAATGATGATGGTGGTGGTGGTTGTGGTGTTGACGATAGTGGTGATGGTGATGATTGGGTTACTGGTGATAGTGATGGTGGTGGTGGCGGTGGTGGCGGTGGTGATGATGGTCGTTCTGTTGGTGGTGCTGCTGGTGGTGATATGGTGGTGATGGTTGTGATGGTTGTGGTGGTGGTGATGATGAAGGTGGTGATGGTGATGATTATGGTAGTGGAGATGGTGTTGGCGGTGGTGATGATGATGGTGGTGATGTTGAAGGTGATGATGATGACGGTAGTGTAGATGGTGGTGTTGAGTATGATAGTGATGATGGTCATGATGCTGCTGCTGCAGATGATGATGGTGGTGGTTGGGTGATAGTGATGATGATGACGGTAATGGTGGTGGTGGGGGTGTGGTGGTGGTGGTGGTGTGGTGGTGGTGGTGGTGTGGTGGTGGTGGTGGTGATGATGATGGTGGTGATGGTTGTTGTGGTTATGACGATGGGGGTGATGATGATTACGGTAGCAGAAAGTGTTGGTGGTGTGATGATGATTACGGTAGAGGAAAGTGTTGGTGGTGGTGATGATGATTACGGTAGCAGAAAGTGTTGGTTGTGGTGATAATGATGTTGGTGTTGATGGTGATGATGATGGTTGTAGAGATAGTGGTGGTGTTGGTTGTGTTGGTGGTGCTTAAATGGTGTTGGTGGTGATGTTGATGATGATGTAGTGATAGTAGTGATGACAGTATAGATGACAAAGGCTGGTGACGATGGAGATGGTAGTGGCGGTGATGGTTATGATAATAGTGATGATGGTGTGATGATGGCGATGATGGGGTTGGTGGTGGTGGTAACGGTGGTGGTTGTGGTTACGGTGTTGGTGGTGTTGAGTTAATGGTGGTTATGATGGTTGCGGTGGTGGGGATAGCGACGATGGTATGATGATTGTAGTGATGGCAATGATGGTGGTAGTAGTGATAGTAATAATGGTAGCGGTGGTGATGATGATATGGTGGTGATGCTGTTGATCGTGGTGGCGCTGGTGATGATGATGCTAATGATGATGATCATGATGGTGGTGGTGATGGTGTTGGTGATGATGATGATGATGATGATGATGGTAATGATGGTGGTGGTAGTAGTGGTAATGATGAAGAGGATGGGTTGGTGGTGGTGATGGTGGTCATGGTGACGGTTGTGGTGGTTGTGATGACGGTGGTGGTTATAATGATGATCATGGTAGTGGTGATGGTGTTGGTGGTGTTCATAATGATGGTGGTTGTGATCATAATGATAATGGTGATGTTGATGGTGATGATAATGGTTGTTTTTGTTATGGTGATGATAATGATAGTGATGTTGATGATGGTGGTTGTGATGGAGGTATTGGTGATGGTGGTCGTGATTCTGATGGTGGTTGTGATGGAGGTATTGGTGATGGTGGTTGTGGTTTTGATGGTGGTCATGATGGTATGGTGATCATAATGATGTTGGTGGTGCTGAAGGGGGTAATGATGATGGTTATGTCGGCGATGATTGGTATTGGCAATGGTGTTGGTGGTGATTGTGGTCGCATTAGTGGTGGTGGTGATTATGGTGGTGATGACCGTGGTGATAATGGTGATGATATTGGTGGTGATGATGATGATGATGTAGATGATGACAGTGGTGGTGGTGCTCTTGGAGACGATGGTGTTAGTGATGATGGTGATGTGGTGGTGGTGCTGGTGGTAACGGCTGACGACGGTGGTGATGGTAATGATTATGGTAGTGGTGATGGTGCTAGTGGTGGTCTTAATGATGTTATTGATGGTCGTGTTGATGATGGCTCTGGAGGTGATGGTGGTATGATGGTGATGGTGGTGTGATGGTGATATTGGTTGATAAAATGGTGATAGTGATGGTGGTGTTGCAGTGGTGATGGTAATGATAGTAGAAATGATGATGCTCGTGAAAATGGTGGTGATGGTTGTGATGGTAATGATTGCGGTGATGAAAATGTGATGGTGGTGATAATAATGTTGGATTAGTGATGATAGTGATGGTACGGTGGTGTTGGTAATGATGATGGTGGTGGTGGTGATTGTGATGATTGTGTGATGATGGTGGTGATGGTGATTGTGATGGTGTTAGTGATGATGGTGGTGGTGGTGACGGCGATGATGGTGGTGGTAGTGATGGTAATGTTGGTGTAGGTGATGATAAATGGCGGTAATGATGTTCGCCATGGTGGTGGTGGTGGTGGTGGTGATAATAATGATGATGATGGTGGTAGTGGTGGTTGTGTTGTGGTGATGTTGGTGATGATGGTTGTAGTGAATGAGATGATAGTGGCGGTAATGGTTGAGATAACGGTGGTGGTGGTGTTGGTGTTGATGATGTAATGATGTTGTTGTTGGTGTTGGTGCTGCTGAAGATGAATGATGGTGGTGTTGATGGTGATATTGGTGATGATGGTGCTCTTGTAATAGTGGTGGTGATGACAGTAGCTGTGATGTTGGTGACGGTGGTGTCGGTGGTGGTAGTAGTGGTGGTGGTGATGTTAAGGATGATGATGGTGATGGTGTTGGTGATGGTGGATATAGTGCTTATTACGTTGATGGTAATGATAATGATGATGGTAGTAGTGGTGGTGGTGGCGATGATTCCCGGTGGTGTTAGTGGTGATAACGATTATGATGTGGACGTAACGAAGATAATGATGATGATGCTGATGATTCTGGTGTTGATGGTGGTGGTGGTTGTGGTGATAACGGTTGTGATGATGATGGTGGTGTTGTTGATTATGACTAAGGTGGTGGTGTTGGTAGTGGTGGTAGTCGTGGTGGTTATGGATGTGGTGATGGTGATGCCAGTGATGATGGTGGTGATGGTGCAGATGGGTTGTGGTGGTGGTGGTGATAATGACATTTGTGATAATGATAACAGTGGTGATAGTGGTGATGGTGATGATGCGGTGGTGATACTGGTGGTAATGATGATAATATTGATGGTGGTGATGATGATGGTTGTGATGGCGGTGGTGATCTGGGTGGTGATGATGGTGGTGATGATGATAGTGGCCTTATTGTTGTGGTGATGGTGGTGTTGAATGAGGTTGTGATGATGGAAATGATAAAGGTGGTATTCTTTGTGGTGATGACGATGATGGTGGTGATGGCGGTGGCATTGGTAGGGGTGCTTTTGCAGGTGATGATGGTGGTGATGATGGGGTCGTGGTGGTGGTGGTGGTGGTGGTGATAGTGATGATGGTAGAGGAGTGGTGGTTGATGTGGTGGTGGTGATGATGGTAGTGATGTATTGGTGGTGGTGGTGGCGCTGGTTGTGGTAATAATTGTGTTGATAATGGCAGTGTTGGTGGTCGTGATGGTGGTGGTAGTGGTGATGGTATTAGCGGTGATGGTGTCGCTAGAGGTGGTGGTGGTGGGATGGTGATGGTGGTAATGGTTGTGGTAGTGGTAATGATAAGCATGATGGTGGTGATGGTCAAGATTGTGGTGGTCCTTATGGTGGTGCTGATAATGGTGATGATGATTGTTTGGGTAAAGGTGATGGCAGTGATGGTTATCTTGGTGATGATGATGGTGTTGTAGTGGTGGTGGTGATGATGGTAGTTTACAAATGATGATAATAGTGATGTTGCTGGTGACGGTGATAATGGTGATGTCGGTATTGATGGTAATATTAGTGTTGATGATGGAGATTGTGGTGGTTGTGATGGTAGTAGTTGTGATAATGGTGGTGATTATGGTGTTGGTAGTGTTGATGGTAGAGTCGTGATAATTGTGGTAGTGTTCGTAATGATGGTGTGCTGTTGTTGTTGTTGATGATGTTGGTGGTGGTGGTGGTGGTCGTTGTCGTCGTCGTCGTCGTAGTTATTGTGGTGCTGATGATAGTGTTGGTGACGATGATGGAGGTGGTGGTAGAGGTGGTGATGATGATGATGGTGGTGATGATAGTGATGACGATGGTGGTGGTGGTGGTGGTGGTGATGATGGTAGTGGTAGTAGTGGTGGTGATGATGGTGGTAGTGGTGATGGTGGTTGTGATGATGGTGGTAGTTGTTATGGTGGTGCTGGTGGTGGGGAAGGTAACGGTGGTAATGGTTTTGATATTGGTGTTATGGTGCTGACGGTGGTGATGGTGACGGTGATGGTGGTGATAATGGTGTGTGGTATTGGTGGTGGTGATGGTGACGGTGATAGTGGTGGTGATATTGGTGGTGGTGGTATTGGTGATGATGGTGGTGTTGGTGGTGGTGGTAGTGGTGGTGATGATGTTGCTGGTATGATGGTGGTGGTGGTGGTATTGGTTGTGGTGATGGTGGTGGTGTTGGTACTGGCGACGATGGTGCGGTGGTAGAGTTGATAATGATGATAATGGTGGTAATGATGATAGTGATGACAATGATGATGGTGGTGGTGATGGTGGTGATGGTGGTAGTGGTTGTGCTGATGATAGTGGTAATGGTGTGATGATGATGATAGTGGTAATGGTGTGATGATGATGATGATGAAAATGGTGATTGTGCTGTTGGTGGCAAAGGTGATGATGGTTTTTACAATGGTGGTGGTTCTAATGGTGGTGGTAGTGATAGTGACAGCGATAATGGTGGTGATAATGGTGGTTGTGGTGGGGGTGGTGGTAGTAGTAGTGGTAATGATGGTAGAGATGATGGTGGTGATATTGCTGGTGATGACTATGGCAGTAGTGGTAATGATGGTGTTGGTAGTAGTAGTACCGACGATGATGGTGGTGGTGATGATGATGGTGATGATTTTTGTGGTGATGGTATTTTGGTGATGACTATGGTGGTGGTGGTGGTGGTGGTGGTGATGGTGATGATGGTGGTGGTGGTGTAGATAGATGATGGTAGTGTTTTTGTCGGTGGTGATATTGGTGATAGTGATGACAATGGTGATGGTGGTGAAGGTAGTGGTGGTGGTGGTGAAAATGTTGATGGTGGTGATAGAGGTGGTGATGTAGTTGATAATGGTGGTTGTGATGATGGAAGTGGTTTTGGTAGATGTGATGACGGTGGTGATTTTGACTGTAGAGGTGATGATGGTTGTGACAAAAATGGTGGTGGTGATGGTGGTGGTAGTGGTGGTGGTGATGAAGGTGGTGATGGTGATGGCCGTGGTCGTGCTGATGGTAGTGATTGTGATGGCGATGATGGTGATAATGGTGGTGGTGGTAGTAATGAGGATGGTGGCTGTGGCATTTGTGGTTGTGGCGGTATTGTTGGGTGTAGCGGTGGTGATGATGTTGGTGATGATGATGGTGGCGGTGGTGGTGATGATGATGGGTTGGTGACGATGGTAAGGTTTAGGTGGTAGTGATAATAATGGTGTTGACGATGAAGATGATGGTAACAGTGACGGTAGTGGTGGTGGTCATGATGATAGTGTTGGTCCTGATGGTGGTGGTAATGATGAAGGTTGTGATGTTGGTAATGGTATTGATGATAGTGGTGGTGATGATGGTAAAGTTTTAGTAGTGATGGTGATGATTGCAGTAGTGATGGTGGTAGCACTGTTGATGCTGAGGACGATGTTAATGTTGATAAATATATTTGGCAGTGGAGATGTTGGTGGTGGTGATAATGATGTTGGTGGTGTTGAAGATGATGATGATGGTTGTTGTTGTGGTGGTGGTGTTAATGATAATGTGGTTGGTGATGATGGTGGTGATGATGGGGTTGGTGGTGGTGGTAATGGTGGTGGTTGTGGTTGCGATGGTGGTGGTAGTGGTGGTGTTTTTAGTGTTAGTGATGATGGTGGTGGTGGTGATAGTGATGATGGAGTGATGATTGTAATGATGGTGATTGTGATGGTGGTGACGATGGTGTGGTAGTGATGGTGATAATGACAGTGGGTTGATGATAATATGGTGGTGATGATAATATGGTGGTGATGCTGTTGGTCGTGGTGGTGCTAGTGGTGATGATGATGGTGCAGGTAACGGTGATGATGGTGATCATGGTGGTTGTGATGGAAGTGTTGGTGGTGCTGGTCTTGGTGTTGATGGCGATGATAAAAATAATCGTAATGGTGATCATAATGATGGTGGTGGTAATGATGATGGTGTGAAGGTGTGATTGTGGTGATGATGGTAGTGACAAGAGGTGTTGTTGGTGATTGTGGTGGTATAAGTGGTGACAGTGATTATGACATTGATGATGAACGTTGTGATAATGGTGTTGGTAGTGGTGGTGGTGATGATGATGTGGATGATGGCAGTGGTGGTGGTGCTCTTGGTGGAGACGATGGTGGTGGTTATAATGATGGTGGTGGTCATGGTGGTGTGATGATGATGGTGATGATGGTGGTAGTGTTGTTGGTAGTGATGGTGATGATGATGATGGGCGATGGTGGTGGTGGTGGTGATGATGGTGATACTGGTGATGATGGTGATGATAGTTTTGCTGGTTGTGGTAATGACGGTGGTAATCATTATGGTAGTGATGATTGTGTTTTTGGTGTTGTTAATGCTGGTGGTAGTTTTGATGGTGATGATGATAATGATGGTTGTTCTGGTGGTGGGGTTGGTTAGTATGATGGTGTTGATGCTGGTGGTGTTGTAGTTGTGGGTGATGATGTCAGAAATGGTGATGCTGGTGACGATGGTAGTGGCGGTTTGTGATTGCAATTTTGTTGGTGATGGTGTGATGGTGGTGATAATGGTGCTGGTGATGGAGTTGATGGTAATGATGGTGATTGAGGGTTACTGTGGTGGTGTTGGTAGTAAAGGTGTTCATGGCGTGATGATGATAGTGTTGGTGGTGATAGTGAAGATGATGTTATGATGGTGCTGATGGTGATGGTGGTGAAGGAGGTGATGGCAATGACGGTAGCAACAGTGATGGTTTTGATGATGATGGTTGTGATGATAATATTCTGGTAATGATGTTGGTCGTAGTGGTGGTGGTGATGATAATGATGATGATGATGATGGCGGTGGTGGCGGTGCTGCTGCTGATGGAGACGATGGCGCTGGTGATGATGATGCTGGTGATGGTAGTGGTGGCGGTGGTGGTGATGGTGGTGGCGGTGATGATGATGATGGTGATGGTGGTGGTGGTGGTGGTGTTAATGATGGTAATGGTAATGATAATGGCTTTGGCGTTGATGTTTATGGTGAAGGTGGGAGTAGCAAAGGTGTTAGTGGTAACTGTGTTGGTATTAGTGCTGGTGGTGATTATGGTAGTGATGATGATCACGGTGACAATGGTGTTGGTATTGGTGATGATGATGAAGTAGATGTTGGCAGTGGTGGTGGTGCTGTTGGTGATGGTGGTGATGGTGGTGGCGGTGGTTATAACAGTGATGATGATGTTGATGGTGGTGGTGGTGGTTATGATGGCTGTAGTGGTGGTGATGGTGGTGGTTGTGGTGGTGGTGGCGGTGGTGGTGGTGGTGGTGTTACTACTACTGCCGCTGCAGGTGTTGCAGATGATGATGATGATGATGATGATGATAATGATGATGTTGGTGATGGTGATGATGGTGATGATAGTAATGTTGATGGTGGTAGTGGTTGTGGTATTGGTGATGATGATGGAGATGGGTGTGATGATGGTGGTGTGATGACGATGGTGAGATGATAGTGATTATGGAAGTGGTGATAGTGTTGGTGATTGTCTTATTGAAGATGATGATGGTTGTGTTTGTGATGGTGTAAATAGTAGAAAATATGATGCTGGTGACGATCTTGGTAGTGGTGGTGATAGTAATGATAACGGTATGAAGGTGTGATGGAGGTGATAATGACTGTAATGATTGGACTGGCGGTGATAGTGATGATGTTGGTTGAGAGCATACTGTGATGGTGGTGATGGCGATAGTGGTGGTGGTGATAGTAATGATTATGTGATGATGGCGATGGTGAAGGTGATGGCGATGGTGAAGATGGTGGTGGTGGTGATGGCGATGATGGTGATGGTAGTGATGGTGGTGATGGTGGTGGTGATAATATTATGATGATAATGATGTCGGTCGAGCTGTTGGTGTGATGATGATGATGATGGTGGTGGTGGTGGTTGTTGCTGTGGTGGTGGTGATGGTTGTTGTTGTGATGGCGGTGGTGGTTGTGGTGGTGTTGGTAGTGATGGTGATGATGGTGATGGCGTTGGCAGTGATGATTCATAGTGGTGTTGAATGATGATAATAATGGCAGTAGTGGTGGAGGTAATGATGATGGTGGTAGTAGCGGTTATGATGATGATGATGATGATGATGATGATGATGATGATGATGATGGTGTTGAGTGGTGGTGTTAGTGGTGTTGAAGTGATGGTGGTGGTGGTTGTGATGGTGGTGGTGGCGATGATATTGGTGATGATGGTAATGATGGTGGTGGTGATGGTCGTGATATGGTGTGGTGATGATGGATGTGGTAGTGGTGATAGTGGTGGTGATGTAGATGATGGTTATGGTGATGATGTTAGTGGTGGTGGTGATGATGATAGTAGTGATAATGATAAGAGTAGTGATGGCGGTGCTGGTGATGATGATAATGATGATGATGATGATGATGATGATGAAGGCGATGGTGGTGATGAAATGGGTCGTGACGATTGTGATGATGATGGTAGTGGCTTTTCGTTGTGATGAATGTGGTGGTGTTGACTGTGGCGATGATGATGGAGGGGTGGTGTTGGTAGTGGCGGTGATGATGATGGTAGCAATGATGTTGCTAGTGATGGTGGGTGTGGTGGTGGTAGTGGTATTGATGTTAATGATGGTGTTGATGATGGAGATGATGGTGGTGGTGAAGGTGGTGGTTGTGGTAATGGTGGAGATGATGGTGTTGGTGATGGCGTTGGTGGTAGTGTGGTGAAGATTGTGGTGGTGTTCATGATGATTGTATGATGATGGTGGTGGTGTTGATGGTGATGATGATTATGGTGGTGGTGATGTTGATGGTGATGATGATTATGGTGATGGTGGTGGTGGTAGAGGTCATCGTCGTCGTCGTCATTATGGTGACGCTGATGGTAGTCTTGATGATGATGATAGTGGAGGTGGAGGTGCCGGAAATGGTGATGGTGGTGCTGATGGTAGTGGTGGTGGTGATGATGGTAATGGTGATTGTACTGATGGTAGTGTTAGCGGTGATGATGATTATGATGATGGCGGTAGTAGTGATGCTGGAGGTGATGGTGTGATGACGTTGATAATGATGGTGTTTGTGGTGTTAATGGTGTTGATAGTGGAGATGATGTTGGCGGTGGTGTTGGTGATGACTAAGGTGGCGGTGGTGTTGGTGGTAGTGATAGTGATGGTGGTGATTTGGTAATGATGATGGGGCGGTGGTGCTGGTTGTGGTGGTGGTGGTGGTAGGGGTGACGGTGGTGGTGATGATAATGGTGTTACAGGTGATGACTATGATGGTTGTGGGAATGATGGTGTTGGTGGTGGTAGTGGTGATAATGGTGATGGTGGTGGTGATGTTGGTGGTGTAATGGTGGTGGTGATGGTGGTGATTATGATGGTGGTGGTGATGATAAATGTGATGGTGGTGGTGGTGATGATAAATGTGGTAGTGGTGGTGGTGGTGATGTGGATGATGATTATGGTGGTGGTGGTGGTGGTGGGGGTAATAGTGATTTTTTGTGATGAATATGGTGATGGTGGTGGTGTTGGTGGTAGTGTTTTTTTGTGACGACTATGGTAGTGGTGGTGGTGGTGGTGTTGATGGTTATGATGTTTTTGTGATATCTGTGGTGGTGGCCATGAGAATGGATGTGATATGGTGGTGGTTGTGGTGGTGTAGATGATGTGGTGGTGGTGGTGGTGGAGATAGTGGTGATAATGATGGCAATGGCGATGGAAGTGGTGGTGATTTTTCCGGTGGCGGTGATGATGATGGTAATGTTGATAATGGTGGTGGTGATGGTGGTGGTGGAGATGATGAGGGTGGTGATGGAGATAGCGATGAAGGTGGTGATGATGGTAGCTGCTTTGGTAGTTGTGGTGACTGTGATGGTGATGGTGGTGGTGATGAAGATGGCGGTGGTGGTAATGAGGGTGGCGGTTGTGGTGGTGGTGATGGTGGTGGGTGTATTGGTGGTGATGGTGATGATGACTATGGTGGTGGTGGTGATAGTGATAACGGTGTGCAAAATGGCATTAATGGTAGTGGTGGTGATGGGGTTGGTGATGATGGTTAAGATTATGGTGGTGGTGATATTGATTGTAGTGATGGCGAGAATGATGTTAACGGTGATGGTAGTGGTGATGGTGGTCATCATGGTAGTGGTGGTCCTGATGTTGGTGGTAATGATGGTGGTTGTGGTAGTGGTAATGGTGGTGATGGCGGTGCTGGTGATGATGCTGTTGACGATGATAATGGTGGTGGTGGTGTTGTTGGTATGGCAATGATGGATTTGATGATGGAGATGATGGAGGTAATGGTGGTGGGTGTAGTAACGGTGGTGATGATGGTGGTGGTAGTGGTGATGGCCAGTGGCGGTGATGATGGTGGTGGTAGCGGTGATGGCCAGTGGCGGTGATGATGTTGGTGGTGTTCGTGATGATGGTGTGATGATGGTGGCAGTGGTGGTGATGGTGATGGTGGTAGTGGTAGTGGTCGTCGTCGTCATCGTTATGTTGCTGATGGTGGTGTTGGTGATGATGATGATGATGATGATTGTTATGGTGGTGTTGATTGAATGTGGTGGTGATGGAGGCAAAATGATGGTGGTGGCTGTGTTGGTGATGAGGATGATAATGATGGCAGTGGTGGTAGTCATAATGATGGTGGTGGTCCTGATGGTGGTGATGATGATAGTTGTGGTGGTGATGAGGGAAGTTGTGCTTTAGTGGTGGTGGTGATGAAGGTTGTGTTTTAATGGTGGTGGTGATGATGGTAGTGGAGATTGGCTGGTGACGATGGAGGTGGTGGTGGTCGTGGTGTTGGTAATGGTAACGTTGGTGTTGATGATAGTGATGATGGTGGTGGTGATGGTGGCGGCGGTGGTAACGATGGTGATGATGATGTTGGCGGTGGTGGTGGTGGTGGTGGTGGTGGTGGTGATGGTCGTCGTCATCGTCGTTGTTGTCGTCGTCGTGTTGATGGTAGTGTTGGTGACGATGATGATGATTGTGGTGGTGGTGGTGGTGGTGGTGGTGGTGGTGGTGGTGGTGTTGTTAATGTTGATAATGTGATGGTCGCGATAATGGTTGTGATGGTAGTTGTGATGATGGAGATGATAATGGTGAAGATAGTGGTGGTCGTGATGATGATGATGGTGGTGATGGTAATGGTGAAGGTGCTCCTGATGATGGTGTTGATGATGGATGTGTTGGTAATGATGGTCTTGGTAGTAATGGTGGTGGTTGTGATGATGGCGGTTTTGTAGTGGTGATGGTGATGTTATTAGTGACGGTGATATCAGTGATGACGCTGGTTACAATGGTGGTGGTGTTGATGTTGGTGATGGCATTGGTGGTGATGGTAACGATGGTGTTGTTGATGGAGATGGTGGTAGTGATGATGGTGGGTGTGGTAACGGTGGTGATGACGGTGGTGGTAGTGGTGATGGTGGTGTTAGTGGTGATGATTGTGTGGTTATGGTGGCTGGGACGGTGATGGTGGTGATAGTTCTGATAGTGGTGGTGGTAGTTGTGGTGTGGTGTGGTGTGGTGTGATGATAGTTTGTGGTGTTGGTGGTGGTCATCGTCGTCGTCGTTGTTTTGTTGCTGATAGTGGTGTTGGTGATGATGGTGATGGTGATCATGACTGTAGTGGTGGTGATGATGGTGGTGGTGGTGAAAGAGGTGAAGATGATGGTTGTGGTTGTGATGGTGGCGATGATGAGAACGATGGTAATGGTGACGGTAGTGGTGGCGGTCATAATGATGGTGGTGGTCCTGATATTGGTGTTGGTCCTGATGGTGGTGGTGATGATGGTTGAGATGGTGGTGATGGCAGTGATGGTGGTGGTAGTGATGATGGTGGTATTTTAGTGGTGGTGGTGATGTTAGCTGTGATGATGCTGGTGACGATGGTGTTGGTGGTAATTGTGGTGTTGATGGTGATGGTAATGATGGCGTGTTGATAGAGATGGTGGAGATGGTGGTGATTGTTGTAACGGTGGTGATGATGGTGGTAGAGGTGGTAGTGGTGGTGATGGTAGTGGTGGTCATCGTGCTGATGGTGGTGTTGGTAGTTATGATGATGGTGATGATTATAAGGAAGTTTGTTATGTATTCCTATGTGTACTATGTCTCATGTATCACTACATGTACTATGAATTTGTAATGTATTGAGCTCGTCTCCCTTTTGTTTTGAACGACCATCACGCACTCTGTCGGCAGAAGCGATAAGTTCTCGTGCAGTCAACAAGCTCTCTCATGTATCGCTTATCGTACCTGTGTATCTTGGTTGCTTGTGAATGAACTCAGTGCCGTGTTTTCACCAGCGTATTTGTGTCACCATTCTTACCTGACGCAGTGATTAGGATCAAGGAGTGGTGTAAAGAGACTGACACGATGACGCAAGATATTGTTAGCCACCATAGGATGCCATAGCTGCCCGTGGTACCCATCTCCACGCGCCGCTGACCTGCACCGCCAGTGCCATCCGCCTACACTGAGCGTCAGAGACCGTCAGTGGTCTGCCCTGACCTACCCAAGTGTGTCTCGCTGTGATTGCACCGGCCCCGAGGTAGCACTTTCCCTTGCCCACCTCAGGACACGTGTGGTTGACATGTGCTCCTGACGCCAGTGAATCACTGTCCCCGCAACCAACGTTGCCATGCCCGGCAACCCACGCAAGCAATGGTAAGGTAGTCAACGGGTGAGTTCAGAGGAGCCTGGGGAGGTAGGTACCGCCGGCATGTCAGCGCTGGAGAGATTGGCAGATATGATGGAGGCTCAACAACAGCTCGTCGCTCAGCAGGCAACCAAGGCTGACGACGAACGACGAGAGCTGTAGCAGCAGCTCCTTCAGCAGCAACAGCAGTTTCAAGACGTGATGTAACAGACGCTGACCCGCTGCAGAGTACGGACACCACAGGGGCTCGGAATCCTGACACCATTGACGATACGCCTCGCCACCAGCCGCGTCAGGAGTCACCGGCCCAGCCTCACAAGATCACATGTAACGCTTCTCCAAGAGTTTAATTTGTGGAGTCGTGCTTGGTCGGACTACGCAGAACTAATAAAGTTAAAAAGTCTCACGTGTAAGATGGGGATCACTATGGACTACGCCATCTGGGTTATCGACGACTTCGATTTGTGTATGGAAGACATCCTCCGGCTCATCAAACGCCAGCGCAACTTAACCTTAGGTCGAAGGCACTTCGGAGAACGCCGCCAGCATGAATGGGAGGCCTTCGATGATTGCTGCGTCGCCTTCAGGGAGCTTACTGACGATGCAGAGTTGTGTGAACACTGCATAGACGCCCGCCTAGTGACTCGCATCACTTTAGGCATCCGGAATCAGAAAACTTGGAAGAAAATCCACCTGAACTGTCCATCACCCAATCCTTGTGCCGCAGCGAGGAGTCAGCCTACAACACCGAGGCGTACCAGGCAAGCAAGTCAAAGACGACTGTTCAAGACATGTCAAAGCGTCGCAAGTGCTCGACAACACGTGCCACCAAACAAAAAACAGAACGCCGTTAGCAGTACATTGTGAAGGACGAGGGAAGCGGTGTCCTGCCTGGGGAAAAGGAGTGCTGCCATTGTGGCAACACCGGACACTTCAAGATAGTGTGTCGCAAGAAACTACAGAAACCCCGCGACAACAACAAGCTGATAGGTAAAGCTGCCCGATGCCTGAAGTCGAGTGACGTGCACAAGTCCTCAGCCAACCGTCGCACGCCCAAAGTCAACGTCGAAGTTTTACTTGACCGGACACGTCGAGGGTCTCTGCTGTGCACGCCCGACACCGGCGCAGAAACAACAGCCATCGGACCACGACAGCTGCAGCAGGTTAGGCTCCGCAAGTCTGACCTCCCCTTCGCAGAACGAGGAGGTTCTCGTAGCAAACAACAGTAAACTGTCACCTGTGGGGTTATTCAAGGCAACACTCACCCTGGGAGATGTGTCAAACGACACACCCTTTGACGCACTCCATGACATATATGACGCCCTGCTATCCTGGTAGATGCCAAAGCCCTCAATATCATCTCAGCTAAATACCCGAAGCAGATTAATCTCTCCATAACGGATGTCCTGCCAGTTAACCCTAATGTTCCCAGCACCGAACACTTGCAGGAGGATCGCCAGATGCTTCTGGAATTTTTCAAGGATGTCTTGGTGGACCCAGAGGAGTTCCATAGAGGAGTACAGCTGAGGACCATGTCTGGCCTCTCCATGAAGATGCACCTGCAGGAGGAGGTGCAGCCCTTTGCACTCCCCACTCTCCGGGCCACACCAAGCAGATGTTAGACAGCCAGGTGCAGCAAAAGATCATCACGCCATTAGGTGACGAGGTATTAGAGTGGTGTCATCTCATGGTGGTCGCACCGAAACAGAGGGATGGCGTCCGCATCACTGTGGACCTCACCAAGCTGAACAAGTAAGTTTTGCGACCCGCTCATCGTGTCCCAGCACCGCGCCATGCTGCCATGGATGTCGCTCTCGGCTCCAAATATTTCACCACAATGGACGCGATACTGGGATACTGGCAGCTACCGCTAGCATAGGAGGCACAACCGTTCACCACCTTCATAACTCCGCGGAGACGCTACAAAATACTACGTGGCTTCATGGTATTTGTGTCCACAGGGGACGAATTTTGTAGACGTGGCGGAATCCCACTCGAAGGCGTCAACAACTGTGCTAGGGTCATAGATAACGTGCTTGTTTGGGACTCGATCTACAGAATCCATCTTCAACGTATCCGGGAGATCCTTCAACGAAGTCGTTAACACGGCATAATCATGATACACAGCAAGTTTGTGTATGCCAGCGTCTGCCGAGTTCTGTGGGTATTGCATCACAGCCAAGTGCTTGACTGCAGACCCAGGTAAGATGAGTGCGATCGCAGGTTTCCCCATCCGTACAAACATCACATAACTCAGGTCATTGATAGGTCCCGTGAACCAGTTAGCAGACTTCATCCCGAGCGTAGCAACAGGGACAGACACCCTCCGTTCCCTTCTCAGCATTAGGAATGATTTCGTGTGGACCCCCGACCACCACACATCATTCGAGGAAGTGAAATAAGCCCTGGCCTCGACTCCAGTTCTCGCCTACTTAGATCCCGCCCTTCCTGTAGTTCTGCAGACAGACGCCTCGTGTCTGAAAAGAGTAGGATACACTCTTCTGGAGCGCCACGATGACGAGTGGAGGCTGGTGTCTCTCGCTTTCTTTGCGAAGCAAAGACGATATGTCATTGTGGAATTGGAATTCGTCGCAACTGCGTGGGCCATGAAAAGGTGCTGTCCGTTTTTGTTGGGTCTACCACACTTCGATCTCCTCTTCGACCACAAGCCGCTGGTGCCAATATTAAACGACTACACACTGGACACAGTAGAGACCCCACGTTTTCAGCATCTGAAGGAGAAGACGACATAGTTTTCCTTCAGAATAGTGTGGCGTAAAGGACAAGAGCATGTAATTCCAACTCTCTCTCCCGCGCACCTGTGGATGACCCGACCCCGGAAGACCTCGAGGCAAAGACAGACGTCAGCTTACGTAGCTGCATGATAGCCAGAGCAGTGGACGTGTCGTTGCGGCCCCCTCGATCACCTCCGTGACCCCGTCATCCAGGAGATATGTACAGCCTCTGCTTAGGATGACACCTACCTTCAGCTCCACGACGCCGTTATCGCAAGTTATCCCACGGAGGCGTTGATGTGTGATCCACCCCCAACCCAATCTTTTGAGGACGTCTTTGCTGACCCGTTATCGCACGCAGAAAAGGAATGTCTGCTGTATGCCGATTGTCTGTCTGGATGGCCACACGTTGGTCAGTACGATCTTAGTGAACGTGGGCAGACTTGTCCGTCTCCGCACGGACGGTGGACTTCAGTTCTCCAGCTCCGAATATCGTGCCTTTCTCAAGCGTTGGAGGTGACTCACCACGTCTCATGACCACGTTACCCGCAAGCCAGCAGTCATGCTGAGGTCTGTGTGAAGCAGGTGAAGCACCTCATCATCAAGACTGATGGAGATACACAACACCCACCACCCAGATGGCTGGTCACCCGCTCAGATCCACCTCAGTCACCAGTTGCGTACAATCATGCCAACGCACAGCTGCTCCTTCGCTCCCGAGTGGCAGGTCGCAGCGGACGAGTATGATGCGCGACAGCTCATACTGCAGCAGAAGGCGGAGTACCATAATAACACCGCCCGTTCCCTGCCCCTCTCAAGCTTGGTGAACCTGTCCGCATACAGAATGCTGTCACGAAGTAGTGGGACAATCGTAGGTACTATCAGTCGCCATCCGGACTACCACATCAAGCTCAGTGGTAAGGTGAGTTGGAGAAACCGCCGTTTTCTGAGGCAACATCACATTCCCCTCACCACCAACCCCACGACCTTGTCAGTCAGTACTATCATCCCAAGCCCGACCGCCTCCCCCTCACATGCCAGCGAGAAGGGACGACAACAGCCCGTGTGAAAGACGAGCATAAGGTTGGTTTTTCCCTGCCCTCCACATCACCTAAACGTAGTTCCCGTAGACGTAATCCTGTGCAACGTCTGAATGTTTAATTCCTCCCAGTTTGGACTCCCCTGGGAGGGAAATGGAAGATATTTACGTTATGTATCCTTATGTATGCCCTGTCTCGTGTATCCCTACATGTAATGTTGATATGTAATGTATTACGCTCGTCTCCCTTCTGTTTTGAACGAGCGTCATTCTGGCGATCAACACGCTCCATTGGGTATCTTGTTTGTTTAAACTCCGTATCACGTCTTCACCTGCTCCTATGTTGCACCATTCCTACAATGATGGTGGTGGTGGTGTTGGTAATGATGATGGTGGTGGTGGTGGTGATGATAATGGTGATGATGGTGCTAATGGTGGTTGTGATGGTGGTGACGGTAGTGGTGATGGTGGTGGTGATGATAATTGTAGTGCTTATGATGGTAAAGGTGATGATGGTGGTGATGGTGCTAGTAGTGCTAGTGGTGATATGGTGCTGATGGTGCTGTTGGAAATCATGATGGTGGTGACGCTATGGGTGAAAACTATGGTGGTGGTGGTGGTGGTGTGATGATGATGATGGTATTGATGATGGTGGCGGTGTCAATGTTAGTTGCGGTGATAGGGTGGTGGTGGTCGTCATTGTGATGAAGGTGGTGGTAATAGATAATGGTGATGATCATGAAGAATTGGTGGTGGTTTTGGTGGTGGTGGCACTGTGGTTGTGATGATGATGGTGGTGGTGGTGGTGATGATGATGATGGTGGAAGTGGTGGTGGTAGTGGTGGTGTTGGTGGTGGTGGTGGTAGTGACATTGATGATGGTGGAAGTGGTGGTGGTAGTGGTGGTGTTGGTGGTGGTGGTGGTAGTGACATTGATGATGATGATGATGATGACGATGATGATGGTGGCGGTGGTGGCGTTGGTGATGGTTGTGGTGGTGCTAATGAGGATAATGATGACAATGCTGACGATGATGATGATAGTAGTTGTCGGTTATGAATATGATGGTGGTTGTGATGGTGTGTTGGTGGTGGTGGTGGTGGTACTGTTTGTGGTGATGATGAATGATGCGGTGGTGTTGTTAGTGATTATGGAAGTGGTGTGATGGTGGTAGTGGTGTAGATAATGGTGATGGTGATGGTGATGATATTGTTGATAATGATATGGTGGTGATGGTGGTGGTGGTGATGATTTCTGTGATGATGACGATGATGATGATGATGATATTAGTGCTGATGATGGTAATGTTGATGGTGAGGGTGGTAGTGGAGATGATCATTTAGGTAACGGTGGTGGTGGTGGTGATCATGATGGTGGCGATGATGGTGTGGTGGTGATGGTGGTGGTGGTGGTAGTTGTATTGATGGCGGTGATGATGGTGTTGATGGTGATGGTGGTGCTAGTGGTGCTAGTGATGGTGATGATGTTACCACTGGTGTAAATAATGGCAGAGGCGGTGATGGTGTTGTTGGTGGTGTTGGTGGCGGTGGTGATAATGGTAGTTGTGGTGATGCTAGGGGTCTTCGTCGTTGTGATGATGGTGATGGTAGTTGTGGTGAAGATGATGATTATGAAAAAGGTGGTGGTGGTGATGGTGTTGTTGCTGTTGGTGGTGGTGGTGGTAGTGGTGATGATGATGATGGTGTTGTTGGTGATGCCATAGTGGTGGTGGTGGTAATGGCGATGGTGGTGGTGGCGGTAATGGAGATGGTGGTGGTGGTGGTGGTGGTCATGATGCTGAAGATGGTGTGGTGGTGGTGGTATTGATGGCAGTGACGATGGTATTAATGGTGATGGTGGCGCTGGTGGTGGTAATGATGTTAATACTGGTGAAAAGGGCGGCGTCGGCTGTGGTGGTGGTGGTGGTGGTGATTATGGTAGTTGTGATGGTGGTGATAATGGTAGATGTAATAATGGTGGTGGTGGTTGTTGTGATGATGGTGGTGGTAGTGGTGGTGATGATGATTATGAAAAGGGTGATGGTGGTAGTGGTGATGGTGGCGATGTTGCTGGGGATGACTATGTTGGTGGTGGTGGTAGCGGTGATGGTGATGTCGGTGATGATAATGGTGGTGATGATAATGGTGGTGATAATGGTGGTGACTGGCATTTGTGATGATGGTGGTGGTATTGACTGTGGTGATGGTGGTGGTATTAAAGGGGTGGTGGTGGTGATAGTGATGGTGACGGTTTTGGTGGTGGTCATGGTAGTTGTGATGATGGGCTGATGGTAGTGGTGATGGTGGTGGTGGTGATGATAATGAGGGTAGTGGTGATGGTGGTGGAGGGTGTAGTGGTGGTGATGATGTTGTTGGTAGTAGTAACAATGGAAATAATGGTGTAGATAATGGCGGCAGTGATGATATTAGTGGTGGTGGTGGTTGTGGTGATAAAGATGAGGGTAGTGATGGTGGTGGTGGTGGTGGTGATGATGATGGTGGTGATGATGATGGTGGTGATGGTAAGGATGATGGTAATGGTTTTATTAGTGACGGGGTTCTTAATAATAGTGGTGGTCCTGATGGTGGTGGTGGTAGTGAGCTGATAGTGGTGATAATGATGGTTGCGTTGGTGGTGATGATGGTGGAGTTATAGGGGTGGTGGTGGCGATGATCGTATGAGTGATGATGGTAACAGTGATGACTTTTGTGACGACGATGGTGATGGTGATGGTAGTGGTGACGGTCGTGGTGGTGGTGATGGAAATGATGGTGCTGATGATGGAGATGGTGGTGGTGGTGATAGATAGTGGTTGTTAAGGTAACGGTGGTGATGATGGTGTTGGTAGTGGTGATGATTGTGGTTGTGTTCATGATGATGGTGTGATGATGGTGGTGATGATGGTGGTGTTGGTGATGATGATGATGATGATGGTAATGATGATGATGGTAGTGGTAGTGGAAGTGGTGTTGGTGGTGGTGGCGGTAGAGGTTAAAATGATGGCGGTGATAATGGTTTATTGATGGAAGTGGTGGTGTGGTTGCAATAATTGTGATAATGGTGGTGGTGGTAGTGATGATGATGATGGTGGTGATGATAATGATGATGGTACTGGAGGCTGGCAAACTGATGATGATGGTGATGGTGATAATGATGATGGTATTGGAGGCTGGCAAACTGATGATGATGGTGCTGGTGGTGATATTGATGATGGTTATGGTGGTGGTGGTAGCTGTGATGGTGATGGTGGTGGTGATGATGGTAGTAATGATGCTGGTCGCAACGGCGGTGGTGGCAATGGTGGTAATGGTAGTGATGATGATGTTGGTGGTGGTAGTGGTAATGGTGGCGGTAATGGTGATGGTAGTGGTGGACTCTCTTCTGCAGGTGAGCTGGTAATGGTGGTGGCAGATGTTACAACATCAAGACTAATGTGGAATTTCCCCTGCAGATGTGCTAGTGATGGTGTGGTAGATGTTACAACATCAAGACTACTGTGGACTCTCCCCTGCAGGTGTGCTGGTGATGGTGGTGGCAGATGTTAGAACATCACGGTCACTGTGGTATCCTCCGGGGCGACGGTCGCTGCGAGCTGTGGTTGTGGTAATGGCTGTGGCGCAGTGTGACCCTGCCAAGACTCTGAGGGCGCCCCTCCTGACACACGCCAGGGACGTGGCCCTCCTGTGTCAAGCCCCCATCACGACCCACACACACAAGGTAGGATACCTTGGATGGACCGTCTGATGGACACACACTGCACTACTGGACCTACGTCGTGTAGCAGTTAGCGTTACTGGCCGTCATGCATACACCAACCAGCTGGACATCCTCCCTTAGGTCGATAATATGGGTACCTGGCATGGCTTTTGTGTGTGTGTGTGTGTGTGTGTGTGTGTGTGTGTGTGTGTGTGTGTGTGTGTGTGTGAGCGCAGCGGAGACGTCCATCCTAGAAAAAGTAAGACTGAATTCAACTAGACGTGTGTGTGTATATCTACACCTCACTAGTATGACTGTAGTTAGATAACTTATGAGACAATATGTGCTAGTGTGAGTGTACGATTAGTTTAGCAGTATGAACGTCACTGTGGACTAAATATGTAGCCTACAAACTTAACTGCCTTCCATGTAATTTACTAGTTAGTACGGTATGACTGTGCCCCTCTCACACCTGAAGAACTCAAAGGGAACAAAATAATGTAATCAATACGACTTTAACATTCCGGCAGTCGGTAGTATAACAAGGGAGGATCGAGCTGAGAAAATGTTCCACATGGAAACATAATCTGACGCTGGTATAAGATAATCTGACGCTAGTATATATAATATGATGCTGTATAAATAACTGTAATCTAAGGCAGGTAAAGATAATCTGACGCTGGTATAAGATAATCTGACGCTGGTATAAGATAATCTGACGCTAGTATATATAATATGATGCTGTATAGATAACTATAATCTAAAGCAGGTAAAGATAATCTGACGCTAGTGTAAGAAAAACTGACGTTAGCATATATCATCTGACGGTGATATAAACAATCTGACGCTCATATAAGTAACTGATGGTTGTGTATTATGATTCAAGTCCTTTAAGAATGATTTATTTTGTTACAATCATACAACTACTGATGTTGTTGTTGTATTCCTGACACAGAGTTAAGACAATCTGACGCTGGTAAGTGACACTATTGTTGCTGTTGTGGTCGCACTGTTCCCGACACTGATGCAGTTACTTATAAAACAAAAATAATAATCATTATGGCAGGCGCCTGATTACCGGGTGTGGACTTTCCTACCCTACTCCTCCGGCAAGCAGCTGGTTGACCTGGGAGTGTGGGATCCCCTGACCTTCGTGAGCTGGCGCGACCTGCTGTTGGACCGGTTCTCTAACATGGGTCAGATCACGATCAACGTCTCTAGCGACCGCGACGACACGCCCATGGTCCTCCTGCGTCCTGACCACACCCTCGACGGCATCAGCGTCCGACTGCTAGACGCCATGGCCTCTTGGCTCGGCTTCTCGTCGACCCTAACCGAAAGCGCTAGCGACGGTAAACAACCTTTCGTTTATTACAGTTTCCCCTGACAATATTCCAGTAATCATGCCACATTTACCAGGAGCCATAGGCGGCCACACACACACACACACACACACACACACACACACACACACACACACATCCGCCATTATAAGCGACCTCCACATGTGTCTGAAGGGCAGACGTCAGGCATTATGATATTATGATATCCTGTTTCAGGAGTAGTGCTACTCCTTCCCTTGCTCTTGTCCTCTCACTAACCCCTGACTTTACGCCCAAGACATTCCCAAACCACTCTTCCCCTTTACCCTTTAGCTTCGTTTCACTTAGAGCCAAAACATCCAGGTTCGTTTCCTCAAACATACTACCTACCTCTCCTTTTTTCACTTCTTGGTTACATCCACACACATTTAGACACTCCAATCTGAGCCTTCGAGGAGGATGAGCACTCCCCGCGTGACTCCTTCTGTTTCTCCTTTTAGAAAGTTAAAATACAGGGGGGGGGGGGGGGTTCCAGCCCCCCCGCTCCTGTCCCCTTTAGTCGCCTTCTACGACACGTGAGGAATGCGTGGGAAGTATTCTTTCTCCCCTATCCCCAGGGATATATATATATATATATATATATATATATATATATATATATATATATATATATATATATATATATATATATATATATATATATATATATATATATATATATATATATACATATATATATATATATATATATATTTATATATATATATATATATATATATATATATATATATATATATATATATATATATATATATATATATATATATATATATATATATATATATATATATATATATATATATATATATATATATATATATATATATATATATATATACTATCCCTAGAAATCCTCCCCTTCAGTTCTTACTTTTCCAAAAGAAGTAACAAAGAAGAGAGCCAAGTGAGGATTTTTCCTTCTTAGGCTTAGTCCTCTGTTCTTAACACAGAGGACTAAGCCTAAGAAGGAAAAATCCTCACTTGGCTCTCTTCTTTGTTACTTCTTTTGGAAAAGTAAGAACTGAAGGGGAGGATTTCTAGGGATAGTATATATAATTCTGGAAATGGTGAATGTATATGAAAAAGAGTTTTAGGGAGGATAAAATGATGTTTTGGAAGGAGGTAAATAAAGTGCGTAAGACAAGAGAACAAATGGGAACATCGATGAAGGGGGCAAATGGGGAGGTAATAGCAAGAAGTGATGAAGTGAGAAGGAGATGGAGTGAATATTTTGAAGGTTTGTTGAATGTGTTTGAAAGAGTGGCAGATATAGGGTGTTTTGGTCAGAGTGGAGTGCAAAGTGAGTGGGCCAGGGAGAATGCTTTCTTGAAGAGAGAAGAGAGTGAAAGCCTTGCGGAAAATGAAAGCCGGCAAGACTGCAGGTTTGGATGTTATTGCAATGGAATTTGTTAAAAAAAGGGGGTGACTGTATTCTTGATTGGTTGGTAAGGATATTCAATGTATGTATGAATCATGGTGAAGTGCCTGAGGCTTGGCGTAATGCATGCATAGTGCCATTGTACAAAGGCAAAGGGGATAAAGGTGAGTGTTCAAATTACAGAGGCATAAGTTTGCTGAGTATTCCTAGGAAAATACATGGGAGGGTGTTGATTAAGAGGGTAAAGGTATGTACAGAGCATCAGACTGGGGAAGAGCAGTGTGATTTCAGAAGTGGTAGAGGATGTGTGGATCAGATGTCTGCTTTGAATAATGTATGTGAGAAATACTTAGAAAAACAGGTGCATTTGAGCGTAGAATTTACGGATCTGGAAAAGGCATATGATCGGGTTGATAGAGATGCTTTGTGGAAGGTTTGAAGAGTATATGGTGTATGAGGTAAGTTGCTAGAAGCAGTGAAAAGGTTTTACCAATGATGTAATGCATGTGTACGAGTAGAAATACAGGAAAGTGATTGGTTCCCAGTGAATGTCGGTTTGCGACAAGGGTGTGTGTGATGTCTCCATGTTTGTTTAATTTGTTTATGGATTGGATGGTTAAGGAGGTGAATGCAAGAGTTTTGGACGAGAGGGCCTTGGAAGTTAGTCAGTTGTTGTTCGCTGATGACACATCGCTGGTGGCTGACTCGGGTGAGAGACTGCAAAAGTTGGTGACTGAGTTTGGTAAAGAGTGCGACAGAAGAAAGTTAAGAGTAAATGTTATTAGGTTCAATAGGGTTGAGGGACAAGTTATTTGGGAGGTGAGTTTGAATGGAGATAAATTAAAGGAAGTGATGGGTTTTAGGTATGTGGGAGTGGACTTAGCAGCGAATGGAACCATGGAAGTGGAAGTGAGTCACAGGATTGGGGAGAGGGCGAAGGTTCTGGGACCGTTGAAGAATGTTTGGAAGGCGAAAACGTTATCTCGGGGAGCAAAATGGGTATGTTTGAAGGAATAGTGGTTCCAAGAATCTTTTTATGGTTGCGAGGCATGGGCTATAGATAGGGTTGTGTGGAGGAGGGTGGATGTGTTGGAAATGAAATGTCTGAGTACAATATGTGGTGTGAGGTGGTTTGGTCGAGTAAGTAATAGAAGGGTAAGAGAGATGTGCGGTAATAAAAAGAGTGTGATTGAGAGAGCAGAAAAGGGCGTGTTGAAATGGTTTGGACACATGGAGAGAATATATGTTTCAGAGGTAAAGGGAAGGAGTAGCGGGAGACCAAATCGGAGGTGGAAGGATGGAGTGAAAAAGATTTTCAGGATTGGGGCCCTGAACATGCAGGAGGGTGAAAGACGTGCAAGGAATAGAGTGAATTGGAACGATGTGGCATACCGGGGTCGACGTGCTGTCAATGGATTGAACCAGGGCATGTGAAGCTTCTTGGGTAAACCATGGAAATGTGTGTGGGGCCTGGATGTGGAAAGGGAGCTGTAGTTTCGATGCAGTACGCATGACAGCTAGCGACTGAGTGTGAACGAATGTGGCATTTTTTTGTCAGTTCCTGGCGCTACATCGCTTGAGGTGGGGTGGGGATGGGGGGGGGGGGTTGGGGATGCTTTATCGTGTGTGGTGGGGTGGTGACAGGAATGGATGAAGGCAGCAAGTATGACTATGTACATGTGAATATATGTATATGTCTCTGTATGCATATGTATGTATACAGTGAAATGTATAGGTATGTATACGTGTGTGTGTGTGTGTGCGTTTATCTATATACATGCGTATGTGGGTCTGTTGGGCCATTCCTCGTCTGTTTCCTTGCGCTGCCTTGCTAACGCCGGAGACGGCAGTTGATGATGATAATATATATATATATATATATATATATATATATATATATATATATATATATATATATATATATATATTTCTTTTTTTTATACTTTGTCGCTGTCTCCCGCGTTTGCGAGGTAGCGCAAGGAAACAGACGAAAGAAATGGCCCAACCCCCCCCATACACATGTATATACATACGTCCACACATGCAAATATACATACCTACACAGCTTTCCACGGTTTACCCCAGACGCTTCACATGCCTTGATTCAATCCACTGACAGCACGTCAGCCCCGGTATACCACATCGCTCCAATTCACTCTGTTCCTTGCCCTCCTTTCACCCTCCTGCATGTTCAGGCCCCGATCACACAAAATCTTTTTCACTCCATCTTTCCACCTCCAATTTGGTCTCCCTCTTCTCCTTGTTCCCTCCACCTCCGACACATATATCCTCTTGGTCAATCTTTCCTCACTCATCCTCTCCATGTGCCCAAACCACTTCAAAACACCCTCTTCTGCTCTCTCAACCACGCTCTTTTTATTTGCACACATCTCTCTTACCCTTACGTTACTCACTCGATCAAACCACCTCACACCACACATTGTCCTCAAACATCTCATTTCCAGCACATCCATCCTCCTGCGCACAACTCTATCCATAGCCCACGCCTCGCAACCATACAACATTGTTGGAACCACTATTCCTTCAAACATACCCATTTTTGCTTTCTGAGATAATGTTCTCGACTTCCACACATTCTTCAAGGCCCCCAGAATTTTCGCCCCCTCCCCCACCCTATGATCCACTTCCGCTTCCATGGTTCCATCCGCTGCCAGGTCCACTCCCAGATATCTAAAACACTTCACTTCCTCCAGTTTTTCTCCATTCAAACTCACCTCCCAATTGACTTGACCCTCAACCCTACTGTACCTAATAACCTTGCTCTTATTCACATTTACTCTTAACTTTCTTCTTCCACACACTTTACCAAACTCAGTCACCAGCTTCTGCAGTTTCTCACATGAATCAGCCACCAGCGCTGTGTCATCAGCGAACAACAACTGACTCACTTCCCAAGCTCTCTCATCCCCAACAGACTTCATACTTGCCCCTCTTTCCAAGACTCTTGCATTTACCTCCCTAACAACCCCATCCATAAACAAATTAAACAACCATGGAGACATCACACACCCCTGCCGCAAACCTACATTCACTGAGAACCAATCACTTTCCTCTCTTCCTACACGTACACATGCCTTACATATATATATATATATATATATATATATATATATATATATATATATATATATATATATATATATATATATATATATATATATATATATATATATATATATATATATATATATATATATATTCGAACAAAGTGCAGAGGAACGTGCACCTTCATAGAACATACAAACCTCCAACGGCCAGGATCGAACCCGGGACCCCTGTGCAACAGGCGGGAATCTACCGCTAGGCTATGGGCCTGGCTAATAGGAAATAACTATTTGAACACTATGTACTCGAATACCCTTTATTCATTCCCGTCACCACCCAGCCACACATGAAATGACACCCTACTCCCCATGCACGCGCGTGAGGTAGCGCCAGGAAAAGGCAACGAAGGCCACATTCATTCACACTCAGTCTCTTGCTGTCATGTATAATGCACCGAAACCACAGCTCCCTTTCTACATCCAGTCCCCACACATCTTTCCATGGTTTGCCTCAGAAGCTTCACATACCATGGTTCAATCCACTGACAGCAAGTCGACCCCGTAATACCACATCGTTCCAATTCATTTTATTCCATGCAGGCCTTTCACCCTCCTGCATGTTCAGGCCACGATCGCTCAAAATCTTTTTCACTCCATCCTTCCACCCCCAGTTTGGTCTCCCACTTCTCATTCCCTCCACCTCTGACACACATATCCTCTTTGTCAATCTTTCCTCACTCATTCTCTCCATGTGACCAAACCAATTTCTGCTCTTTCATTCACTCACCTCTGCTTCCATGGTTCCATCCGCTGCCAAATCCACTCCCAGATATCTAAAACACTTCACTTCCTCCAGTTTTTTCCATTCAACCTTACTTCCCAATTGACTTGTCCTTCAACCCTACTGTACTTAATAACCTTGCTCTTATTCACATTTACTCTCAGCTATCTTCTTTCACGCACTTTACCAAACTCAGTCACAAGCTTCTGCAGTTTCTCATCCGAATCAGCCACCAGCGCTGTATTATCAGCTAACAACAACTGACTCATTTACCAAGTCCTCTCATCCACAACAGACTGCATACTTGCCCCTGTCTCCAAAACTCTTGCACTCACCTCCCTAACAACCACATCCATAAGAAGCGTGGGAGGTGGGCAGATTAGAAAGGTTAGTGAGTGGTGGGATGAAAAAGTAAGATTATTAGTGAAAGAAAAGAGAGAGGCATTTGGACGATTTTCAGGGAAATAGTGCAAATGACTGGGAAATGTATAAAAGAAACAAGCAGGAGGTGAAGAGAAAGGTGCAAGAGGTGAAAAAGAGGGCAAATGAGAGTTGGGGTGAGAGAGTATCATTAGATTTTGGGGAGAATAAAAAGATGTTTAGGAAGGAGGTAGATAAAGTGCGTAAGACAAGAGAACAAATGGGAACATCGGTGAAGCGGGCTAATGGAGAGGTAATAACAAGTAGTGGTGATGTGAGAAGGAGATGGAGTGAGTATTTTGAAGGTTTGTTTAATATGTTACATGATAGAGTGGCAGATATAGGATGTTTTAGTCGAGGTGGCGTGCGAAGTGAGAGGGTCAGGGAGAATTGTTTGGTAAACAGAGAAGAGGTAGTGAAAGCTTTGCTGATGATGAAAGCCGGTAAGGCGGCGGGTTTGGATGGTATTGCAGTGGAATATATCAAAAAAGGGGGTGACTGTGTTGTTAACAGGTTGGTGAGGATATTCAATGTATGTATGGCTCATGGTGAAATGCCTAATGATTGGCGGAATGCATGCATAGTGCCATTGTACAAAGGCAAAGGGGATAAAGGTGAGTGCAGGAATTACAGAGGTATAAGTTTGTTGAATATTTCTGGGAAATCATATGGGAGGATATTGATCGAGAGAGTGAAGGCATGCACAGAACATCAGATTGGCGAAGAACAGTGTGGTTATTGAAGTGGCAGAGGATGTGTGAGTCAGGTGTTTGCTTTGAAGAATGTATGTGAGAAATACGTAGAAAAACAAGTGGATTTGTATGTAGCATTTATGGATCTGGAGAAGGCATATGCTAGAGTTGATAGAGATGTTCTTTGGAAGGTATTAAGAGTATATGGGCTAGGAGGCAATTTGTTGGAAGTAGTGAAAAGTTTTTATCGAGGATGTAAGGCATGTGTACGAGTAGGAAGAGAGGAAAGTGATTGGTTCTCAGGAATGTTGGTTTGCGGCAGGGGTGCGTGATGTCTCCATGGTTGTTTAATTTGTTTATGGATGGGGTTGTTAGGGAGGTGATGGCAAGAGTTTTGGAGAGAGGGGCTTGTATGTAGTCTGTTGTGGATGAGAGGGCTTGGGAAGTGAATGACTTGTTGTTCGCTGATGATACAGCGCTGGTAGCTGATTTGTGTGAGAAACTGCAGAAGCTGGTGACTGAGTTTGGATAAAGAGTGTGAAAAAAGAAAGCTGAGAGTAGATGGGAATAAGAGCAAGGCTATTAGGTACAGTAGGGTTGAAGGACAAGTCAACTGGGAAGTAAGTTTGAATGGAGAAAAACTGGAGGAAGTGAAGTGTTTTAGATGTAATGGGTGTGGATCTGGCAGCGGATGGAACCATGGAAGCGGAAGTGAGTTACAGAGAGGGGGACGGGGCGAAGGTTCTGGGAGCGTTGAAGAATGTGTGGAAGGCGAGAACATTTTCTTGGAAAGTGAAAATGGGTATGTTTGATGGAATCGTGGTTCCAACAATGTTATATGGTTGCGAGACGTGAGCTATGGATAACGTTGTGCGGAGGAGGGTGGATGTGTTGGAAATGAGATACTTGAGGACAGTATATGGTGTCAGGTGGTTTGACCGAGTAAACAATGAAAGGGTAAGTGAGATGTGTGGTGATAAAACACAGCGTGGTTGAGAGAGCAGAAGAGGGTTATTGAAATGATTTGGTTACATGGAGAGAATGAGTGAGGAAAGATTGACAAAGAGGATGTATGTGTCAGAGGTGGAGGGAACGATAAGTGGGAGACCAAATTGGAGGTGGAAGGATGGAGTAAAATAGATTTTGAGCGATCGGGGCCTGAACATGCAGGAAGGTGAAAAGCGTGCAAGGAATAGAGTGAATTGGAACGATATGGTATACTGGGGTCGGCGTGCTGTCAGTGGATTGAACCAGGGCATGTGAAGCGTCTGGGGTAAACCATGGAATGTTTTGTGGGGCATGGATGTGGAAAGGGAGCTGTGGATTCGATGCATTATACATGACAGCTAGAGACTGAGTGTGAACGAATGTGGACTTGTTGCCTTTTCCTAGAGCTACCTCGCGAGCACGCGGGGGGACGGGGGTGCGATTTCATGTGTGGATGGTTTGCGGCAGGAAAGGATAAAGGCAGCATGTATGAATATGTACATGTGTATATATGTATATGTCTGTGTATGTATATGTGTGTATACGTTGAAATGTATAGGTATGTATATGTGCATGTCTGGGCGTTTATGCATGTACTTGTGTATGTGGACTCAAAGGAATATATATATATATATATATATATATATATATATATATATATATATATATATATATATATATATATATATATATATATATTTATTTATTTTTCTTTTTTTTGCTTCGTCGCTGTCTCCCGCGTTTGCGAGGTAACGCAAGGAAACAGACGAAAGAAATGGCCCAACCCACCCCCATACACATGTATATACATACACGTCCACACACGCAAATATACATACCTACACAGCTTTCCATGGTTTACACCAGACGCTTCACATGCCCTGATTCAATCCACTGACAGCACGTCAACCCCGGTATACCACATCGATCCAATTCACTCTATTCCTTGCCCTCCTTTCACCCTCCTGCATGTTCAGGCCCCGATCACACAAAATCTTTTTCACTCCATCTTTCAACCTCCAATTTGGTCTCCCTCTTCTCCTTGCTCCCTCCACCTCCGACACATATATCCTCTTGGTCAATCTTTCCTCACTCATTCTCTCCATGTGCCCAAACCATTTCCAAACACCCTCTTCTGCTCTCTCAACCACGCTCTTTTTATTTCCACACATCTCTCTTACCCTTACGTAACTTTCTCGATAAAACCACCTCACACCACACATTGTCCTCAAACATCTCATTTCCAGCACATCCATCCTCCTGCGCACAACTCTATCCATAGCCCACGCCTCGCAACCATACAACATTGTTGGAACCACTATTCCTTCAAAAATACCCATTTTTGCTTTCCGAGATAATGTATAGGACTTCCACACATTCTTCAAGGCTCCCAGGATTTTCGCCTCCTCCCCCACCCTATGATCCACTTCCGCTTCCATGGTTCCATCCGCTGCCAGATCCACTCCCAGATATCTAAAACACTTTACTTCCTTCAGTTTTTCTCCATTCAAACTTACCTCCCAATTGACTTGACCCTCAACCCTACTGTACCTTATAACCTTGCTCTTATTCACATTTACTCTTAACATTTTTCTTTCACACACTTTACCAAACTCAGTCACCAGCTTCTGTAGTTTCTCACATGAATCAGCCACCAGCGCTGTATCATCAGCGAACAACAACTGACTCACTTCCCAAGCTCTCTCATCCACAAAAGACTCCATACTTGCTCCTCTTTCCAAAACTCTTGCATACACCTCCCTAACAACCCTATCCATAAACAAATTAAACAACCATGGAGACATCACACACCCCTGCCGCAAACCTACATTCACTGAGAACCAATCACTTTCCTCTCTTCCTACACGTACACATGCCTTGCATCTTCGATAAAAACTTTTCACTGCTTCTAACAACTTGCCTCCCACACCATATATTCTTAATACCTTCCACAGAGCATCTCTATCAACTCTATCATATGCCTTCTCCAAATCCATAAATGCTATATACAAATCCATTTACTTTTCTAAGTATTTCTCACATACATACTTTAAAGCAAACACCTGATCCACACATCCTCTACCACTTCTGAAACCACACTGCTCTTCCCCAATCTGATGCTCTGTACATGCCTTCACCCTCTCAGTCAATACCCTCCCATATAATTTACCAGGAATACTCAACAAACTTATACCTCTGTAATTTGAGCACTCACTCTTATCCCCTTTGCCTTTGTACAATGGCACTATGCACGCATTCCGCCAATCCTCAGGCACCTCACCATGAGTCATACATACATTAAATAACCTTACCAACCAGTCAACAATACAGTCACCCCCTTTTTTGACAGATTCCACAGCAATACCCTTCAAACCTGCTGCCTTGCCGGCTTTCATCTTCCGCAAAGCTTTTACTACCTCTTCTCTGTTTACCAGATCATTTTCCCTAACCCTCTCACTTTGCACACCACCTCGACCAAAACATCCTATATCTGCCACTCTATCATCAAACACATTCAACAAACCTTCAAAATACTCACTCCATCTCCTTCTCACATCACCACTACTTGTTATCACCTCTGCATTAGCGCCCTTCACTGAAGTTCCCATTTGCTCCCTTGTCTTACGCACTTTCTTTACCTCCTTCCAGAACATCTTTTTATTCTCCCTAAAATTTAATGATTCTCTCTCACCTCAACTCTCATTTGCCCTCTTTTTCACCTCTTGCACCTTTCTCTTGACCTCCTGTCTCTTTCTTTTATACATCTCCCACTCAATTGCATTTTTTCCCTGCAAAAATCGTCCAAATGCCTCTTTCTTCTCTTTCACTAATAAGCTTACTTCTTCATCCCACCACTCACTACCCTTTCTAATCAACCCACCTCCCACTCTTCTCATGCCACAACCATCTTTTGCGCACTCCATCACTGATTCCCTAAATACATCCCATTCCTCCCCCACTCCCCTTACTTCCATTGTTCTCACCTTTTTCCATTCTGTACTCAGTCTCTCCTGGTACTTCCTCACACAAGTCTCCTTCCCAAGCTCACTTACTCTCACCACTCTCTTCACCCCAACATTCTCTCTTCTTTTCTAAAAAACCCATGCAAATCTTCACCTAAGCCTCCACAAGATAATGATCAGATATCCCTCCAGTTGCACCTCTCAGCACTTAACACCAAAAGTCCTCTTTCCGCGCCCGTCAATTAAAAACAAATCCAATCGCCCCTTGGGCCCTTCTCCTATTTCATACTATACTTTTTATATCTCCTTTTTAAACTAGGCATTCCCCTCACTATCCTTTTTCAGCACATAAACTACAAGCTCTTTACCATTCCATTTATAACCTGAAAAAACCCCATGTAACCAATTATTCCCCCAATGCCCCATTATCACCTTTGCATTCAAATCACCCATCACTAAACCCGGTCTTGTGCATCAAAACCACTAACTCATCATTTAGCTGCTCCCAAAAACTTGCCTCTCATGATTTTCTTCTCATGCCCAGGGGCATATCACCAATAATCACCCATCTCCTCCATCAACTTTCAGTTTTTACCCAAAATTTAAACCCGAATTACTTTCTTTAATTTTTATCACATTCTCCCACAAATTTTTCAGG